>NW_006790675.1:24494-37641 GCF_000442215.2 Lipotes vexillifer | reverse complement strand
ATATATATATATATATATATATATATATATATATATATATATATATATGTTGAAAAATTACTTTCTCCAGCTCCTTCCTTGACTCTCCAGCACGATATAAGTTTAAGGTATACAGCATAAAGATTTGGCTTACATACATCATGAAAGGATTATCATAGTAAGTTTAGTGAATATCCATCATCTCATATAAATACAAGATTAAAGAAATAGAAAAAATATTTTTTCCTTGTGATGGGAACTCAGGATCTACTCTCTTAACAACTTCCATATATAACATACAGCAGTGTTAATTATATTTATCATGCTGTACATTACATCTCCAGTACTTGTTCATCTTATAACTGGGAGTTTGTACCTTTTGACTACCCTCATCCAATTCCCCCTCCCTCCACACCCTGACTCTGGTAACCACAAATATGATCTCTTTTTCTATGAGTTTGTTTGTTTTTAAAGTGTAGTTGACCTATAACACTATGTTAGTTTCTATTACACAACACAGTGATTCGAAATTTCAAAACGATCACCAAGATAAGTCTAGTTACAATGTCACCATACAAAGATATTACATAGTTATTGATTATATTCCCCACACTGTTACATTTCATACCCATGACATTTATTTTGTAAAAGGAAGCTTGTACCTGTTAATCTCCCTCACCAATTTCTTTCCTCCCGGATGCTTCGTTCCCTCTGGCAACCACCAGTTTGTTCTCTACATCTATAACTGTTTCTGTTTTGTCATGTTTGTTCATTTATTTTGTTTTTTAGATTCCACATACAAGTGAAATCATACAGTATTTTTGTTTCTCTTTCTGACTTACTGCACTTAGTATGGTAATCTCTAGGTCCATCCATGTAGTGGTAAATGGCATTATTTCATTCTTTATTATGGCTGAGTAATATTCCATTTTATATATATGCTACATCTTCTTTATCCATTCATCCATTGATGGTCACTTAGGTTGCTTCCAGATCTTGGTTATTGTAATGGTGCAATGAACATAGAGATGTGTATATCTTTTCAAATTACTGTTTTTGTTCTCTTCAGATAAATATCCAGGAGTGGAATTGCTGGATCATATGGTAGTACTATTTTTAAATTTTTGAAGAATCTTCACACTGTTTTCCATAGTAGCTGCACCAATTTACATTCTCACCAACAGTACACAAGGGTTCCCTTTTCTCAATATCCTCACGAACACTTGTTATTTGTTGTCTTTTTGATAATAGCCATTCTGACAGGTGTTAAGTGATATCTCACTGTGGTTTTGATTTGCATTTCCCTGATGGTTAGTGATATTGAACAGAATTTCAGGTTCCTGTTGTCCATCTGTATGTCTTCTTTGGAAAAATGTCTATTCAGCTCCTCTGTCCATCTTTTATTCTGGTTGTTTGGGGTTTTTTGATATTGAGTTGTATTAATTATTTGTATATTTTGGATATTAAACCTTTATCAGATATATTGTTTGAAAATTTCTTCTCCAATTCAATAGATGGGCGTTTTGTTTTGTTAGTTTTCGTTGCTGTGCAAAAGCTTTTTAGTTGAGGTAGTCACGTTTGTTTATTTTTGCTTTTGTTTCCCTTGCCTGCGGAGACATATCCAGAAAAATATTACTAAGACCGATGTCAAACAGTTTACTGCCTATGTTTTCTTCCAGAAGTTTTGTGGCTTCAGGTCTTGCATTCAAGCTTTTAATCCATTTTTAATTTATATTTGTGCATGGTGTGAGAGTTTGATTATTTTGCACATAGCTGCCCAGTTTTCCCAACACCATTTACTGAAGAGGCTGTCTTTTCCTCATTGTATGTTCTTGCCTCCTTTGTCACAGATTAATTTCCCATGTAAGTGTGGATTAATTTCTCAGCTCTCTATTCTGCTCCATTAATCTATGTTTCTGTTTCTGTGCCAGTACCATATTGTTTTGATTACTGTAGTTTGTAGTACAGTTTGAAGTCAGGGAGTGTGATACCTCCAGCTTTGTTCTTTCTCAAGATTCTTTTGGCTATTTGGGGTCTTTTATGTTTCCATACAAATTTTAGAATTATTTGTTTGAGTTCTGTGAAAGATGCCATTGGTATTTTAATAGGGATGGCATTGAATCTGTAGATTGCCTTGGGTGGTATGGTCATTCTAAAAATATTAATTCTTCCAATCCATGAACAAGGTATATCTTTCCATCCTCAGTTTCTTTCATCAGTGTCTTATGGGTTTCCAAGTACATATCTTTTACTTCCTTAGATTTATTCAAAGGTATTTTATTCTTTTTCATGTGATTTTCTTTTCTTTTTTTTTTTTCTTGCGTTATGCGGGCCTCTCACTGTCGTGGCCTCTCCCATTTGCGGAGCACAGGCTCCGGACGCGCAGGCTCAGTGGCCATGGCTCACGGGCCCAGCCGCTCCGCGGCATGTGGGATCTTCCCGAAACGGGGCACGAACCCGCGTCTCCTGCATCGGCAGGCGGACTCTCAAGCACTGCGCCACCAGGGAAGCCCTTTCATGTGATTTTAAACAGGATTGGTTTCTTAATTTCACTTCTTGCTAGTTCATTGTTAGTGTATAGAAATGCAACAATTTCTGTATATTAATTTTTTAACCTGCAACATTTCTGAATTCATTGATATGTTCTAGTAGTACATGATATGTATAGTATCATGCATCTTGTCCTTTCCAATTTGGAACACTTTTACTTCTTTTTCTTGTCTAATAGCTGTGGCTAGGACTTCCAATACTATGTTGAATAGGAGTGACAAGAGTGGGCATCCTTGCCTTGTTCTTTTTTTTTTTTTTTTGCAGTATGCAGGCCTCTCACTGCTGTGGCCTCTCCCGTTGCGGAGCACAGGCTCCGGGCGCGCAGGCTCAGCAGTAATGGCTCACGGCCCCAGCTGCTCCGTGGCATGTGGGATCCTCCCGGACCAGGGTATGAACCCGTGTCCCCTGCATTGGCAGGCAGACTCTCAACCACTGCGCCACCAGGGAAGCCCCTTGCCTTGTTCTTGATCTTAGAGGAAATGCTTTCAACTTTTCACCACTGAGTATGTTAGCTGTAGGCTTGTCATATGTGGCCTTTATTAGGTTGACGTATGTTCCCTCTATACCCATTATATTGAGAGTTTTTCTCATAAATGGATGTCGAATTTTGTCAAGAGCTTTTTCTGCATCTACTGAGATGATCATATGATTTTTGTTCTTCAATTTGTTAAAGTGGTTTATCACATTGATTGATGTGCAGATATTGAACCATCCTTTCATCCCTAGGTGAAATCCCACTTGATTATGGTATATGATCCTTTTAATGTATTGTTGAATTTAGTTTGCTAATAATTTGTTCAGAATTTTTGCATCTGTGCTCATCAGTAAAATTGGCCTGGAATTTTCCTTTTTTGTGATATCTTTGTATGGTTTTGGTATCAGGGTGATGTTGGCCTCATAGAATGAGTTCAGAAGCATTCTTTCCTCTGCAATTTTTTGGCATAGTTTGAGGAGGGTAGATGTTAACTTTTTTCTAAATGTTTGGTAGAACTCCCCTTTGAAACTGTCTGGTCCTGGAATTTTGTTTGTTGGGAGTTGTTTTATTTCTGATTCAATTTCACTACTCAAAATTGGTCTGCCCAAATTTTCTATTTCTTCCTGATTTAGTCATGGGATATTGTACATTTCTCGGAACTTGTCCATTTCTTCTAGGTTGTCCATTTTATTGGTGAATAACTGTTCACAGTATGTCTGTGGTATCAGTTGTATCAGTTGTCTGTGATTTTATTGGTTTGGGCCCTCTCTTTTTTCTTGATGAGTCTGGCTAAAGGTTTATCAATTTTTTTTTTGTCTTTTCATAGAACCAGCTCTTAGTTTCATTGATATTTTGTATTATTTTCTTAGTCTTTATTTTATTTATTTCTGCTCTGATCTTTATGATTTCTTTCCTTCTACCAATTTTGGGTTTGCTTGCTCTTCTTTTTCTAGTTCCTTTAAGTGTAAGGTTAGGTTGTTTATTTGAGATTTTTCTTCTTTCCTGAGGTAGGCTTGTATCACTATAAACTTTCTTCTTAGCACAGCTTTTGCTGCATCCTATAGATTTTGGATCATGTCTTCATTTTTCTCCAGGTATTTTTCATTTTATTCTTCAATTTCTTCAGTGATCCATAATTGTTTTAGTAGTGTTGGGTTGACCAAAATGTTTGTTCAGGTTTAAGATGTTATGGAAAAACCCAAACAAACTTTTTGTCCAACCCAATATATTGTTTAGCCTCCATGTATTTGTGTTTTTGCAGTTTTTTCCTTTTAGTTGATGTATAGTCTTATAGCATTGTGGTCAGGAGAAATGCTGCATATTATTCCAATTTTCTAAATTTGCCGAGACTTATTTTTTGGCCTAGCATGTGATCTATCCTGGGGAATGTTCCATATGCACTTGAAAGGAATGTATATTCTGCTGTTTCTGGATGGAATGTTCTATATATATTTATTAAGTTCATTAACTTTAATATGCCATTTAAGGCCAGTGTGTCCTTATTGATTTTCTGTCTGGATGATCTATCCGTTGCTGTAAGTGAGATGATAAAGTCCTCTACTATTAGTAACTTTGTGTTACTGTCAATTTCTCTGTTTATGTCTGTTAATATTTGCTTTATGTATTTAGGTACTTCTATGTCAGGTGCTTACATATTTACAATTGTTATATCTTCTACTTGGATTGATCCCTTGAATATTACATAATATTCTTAGTTTTAAAGGGTATTTCAGGGACCTCCCTGGTGGCACAGTGGTTAAGAATCCACCTGCCAATGCAGGGGACACAGCTTCAATTCCTGGTCCTGGAAGATGCCACAAGCTGCAGAGCAACTAAGCCCACGCACCACAACTACTGAGCCTGCAAGCCACAACTACTGAGCCCATGTGCCACACTACTGAAGCCTGCACACCTAGAGCCTGTTCTCCACAATAAGAGAAGCCACTGCAATGAGAAACCTGCACACCACAATGAACAGTAGCCTCCGCTTGCCACACCTAGAGAAAGCCCGCGTGCAGCAACGAAGACCCAATGCAGCCAAAAATAAATAAATAAATAAATAAATTTATACAAAACAACCTTATAATAAAAAAACAAAGTGTATTTCATCTGATATAATTATTGCTACCCCAGCTTTGTTTTCATTTCCATATGCATGGAATAACTTTTTCCATCCTCTCTCTTTCAGTGTGTCTTTAGATCTGAAGTGAGTCTCTTGTAGGCAGCATATACATGGGCCTTTTTTTTTGGTATCCATTCAGCCACTCTATGTCTTTTTGTTTTAGCATTTAGTCCAGTTACCTTTAAAGTAATTATTGATAGGTATGTATTTATTGCTACTTGTTCATTGTCTTATGGTTGTTATTGTATTTCTTTTCTGTTCCTTTCTTTTTCTGTTGCTCTCTTCCCTTGTGATTTCATGACTATCAAATGTGTTGTGTTTGGATTCTGCTCTCTTTTTTGTCTATCTATTATAGATTTTGCTATGTGGTTACCATGTATGTGTGTGATTATTTTAAGTTGTTGATCTCTTAATTTCAAATGCATTTTAACTACAACCCTGTATTTGTATTCCCCTCCCCTACAATTACTGATTTTGACATCATATTTTACATCTTTTTGTTTTGTGTATGCCTTAACTAGTTATTGTGGATATAGATGACTTTACTATTTTTGTCTTTTAAACTTCCTACTAGCTTTGGACATGGTTTATTTACTACCTTTATTGTATATTTGCCTTTACCAATGAGCTTTTTTTTTTTCATAATTTGCATATTTCTAGGTGTGGCCTTTTTTTTGCACTTAGAGAAGTCCCTTTAACATATCTTATACACATGGTTTAGTGGTATTGAACTCTTAGTTTTTGCTTGTCTATGAAACTTTTCATCTCCCCATCAAATCTGAATGAAAGCCAGCCCGGTAGAGTATTCTTGGCTGTAGGTTTTCTCTTTCATCACTTTAAATATATTGTCACTCCCTTCTAGCCTGCAGAATTTCTGCTTAAAAGTCAGAGGATAGCCTTATGGGAGTTTCCTTGTTCATAACTTGTTGCTTTTCCCTTGGGGCTTTTAATATTCTCTCTTAATCTTTAATTTTTGCCATTTTAATTACAATGTGACTTGGTGTGGTCACCTTTGCATTGATCCTGTTTGGAACTCTAGGTGCTTCCTGGATCTGGATGTCTGTTTCCTTTCCCAGGTTATGGAAGTTTTCTGCTATTATGGCTTCAAATATGTTCTCTGAACCTTTCCCTCTTCTCCTTCTGAGACCCCCTATAATGTGAATGCTATAATGTGATAACACTTGATGTTGTCCCTGAGGTCTCTTAAACTGTCCTAATTTCTTTTCATCCTTTTTTCTTTTTTCTGTTCAGCTTCAGTGATTTCCACTACTCTGTCTTCCAGATCCTTGATCCATTCCTCTGTATCATCTAATCTACTGTTGATTCCTTCTAATGTATTTTAAAATTTCAGTTATTGTATTCTTCATCTCTGCTTGGTTCTTCTTTATATTTTTTCTTTGTTAAAAACTTCTAACTTCTCAATCTTTTCATCCAATCTTCTCCTGAGTTCTTTGAGCATCTTTATGTTCATTATGTTGAACTCTTTACTGCATAGATTGCTTATCTCTACTTCACTTAGTTCTTCTTCTGGGGTTTTATTTTGTTCCTTTGTTTAGAACATATTCCTCTGTTGCCTCATTTTGCCTAATTTGCTGTTTTTATTTCTATTTATTTGGTAGGTTGGTTATATTTCACAACCTTGGAGAAGTGGCCTTTTGTAGGAGACGTTCTATGCATCCCAGCAGTGCACCCCTCTGGTCACCAGAGCTATATGCTCTAGGGGTGTCCCTTATGTGGGCTCTGTGGGTCCTTCTGTTGTGGCAAGCTGACTACTCTGTGAGATATGGTAGACTTGGCTGGCCCTAAGTATGGTTGGTTGCCAGGCCCTACCTTGTGCAGAGGCTGCCAACCACTGGTGGACACGGCCAAGTAATGAGACAGATGGCTTCAGAGCCCCAGGGGTACCAGGGCAAGTGCTGGTCCACTGGTGACCAGAGACAGGTTCCAAGTTGGGTGGCTGCAGGGCCAGTGGTTCTGAATCTAGTGTTGGCCTGCTCGTGGGTAGATCCAGGTCCCAGGGTTTCTGGCTGCAGGCCCTGTGGTCCTCAACATTGGTGTCAGGCTGCTGGTGGGTGGAGCTGGGGAATCAGGTGGTCCTAAGGCTTGTGCATGCCCAACTGATGGGTGAGGCTGATCCCAGGGCTAGTGCCAGGCAGCAGTATACTCCTCTCTGGTGGGCAGAGCTGGGTCCTGGGGTCTCTGGCTTCAGGGGTGGATGTGGGCTCAAGGGGTCTTAAGGTGACTGGCCTGCTGGTGCATGAGGCTGTGTCCATACCCAGCTACTTGCTTGGCCTGAGCTGTCCCAGTATTGCTGTCTTCAAGAGGGTGGGTGGGGCTGGGTGCCAACACTAATAAGCTAGAGGGAGGATTCCAAAATGATGCTTGCCAGCACCAGTGTCCACGTGGTAGAACAAGCTCCCAAAAATGGCTGCTGCCAGGTTCTATGTCCCCAGGGTGAGCTCCAGTTGCCTCCTGCCTCTCTGGGAGGCTTTTCAAGATCAGCAGGTGGGTCTCACCTAGGCTCCTTTCAAATTACTGCTTCTGGATACAAAATTAATGCACAGAAATCTCTTGCATTCCTTTACACTAACGATGAAAAATCTGAAAGAGAAAGTAAGGAAACACTCCGATTTACCGTTGCAACAAAAAGAAGAAAATACCTAGGAATAAACCTACCTAAGGAGAAAAAAGACCTGTACGCAGAAAACTATAAGACACGGATGAAAGTAATTAAAGATGATACAAACAGATGGAGAGATATACCATGTTCTTGGATTGGATGAATCAACATTGTGAAAATGACTACAATACCCAAAGCAATCTACAGATTCAGCGCAATCCCTATCAAATTACCAATGGCATTTTTCACAGAACTAGAACAAAAAATTTTGCAATTTGTATGGAAACACAAGAGACCCCAAATAGCCAAAGCAATTTTTTCTTTCTTGAGAAAGAAAAACGGAGCTGGAGAAATCAGGCTCCCTGACTTCAGACTATACTACAAAGCTACAGTAATCAAGACAGTATGGTACTTACACAAAAACAGAAATATAGATAAATGGAACAGGATAGAAAGCCCAGAGATAAACCCATGCACATATGGTCACCTTATCTTTGATAAAGGAGGCAAGAATATACAATGGAGGAAAGACCCACCTCCTAGAGAAATGGAGATAAAAATAAAAATAGGGCTTCCCTGGTGGTGCAGTGGTTGAGAGTCGGCCTGCCAATGCAGGGGACACAGGTTCGTGCCCTGGTCTGGGAAGATCCCACCAGACGTGGAGCGGCTGCACCCGTAAGCCATGGCCACTGGGCCTGCACGTCCGGAGCCTGTGCTCCGCAACGGGAGAGGCTACAAAAGTGAGAGGTCTATGTACTGCAAAAAAAAAAAAAAAAAATCCTAAATAAACAAATGGGACCTAATGAAACTTAAAAGCTTTTTCACAGCAAAGGAAACCATAAACAAGATGAAAAGACAACCCTCAGAATGGGAGAAAATATTTGCAAACGAAGAAACTGACAAAGGATTAATCTCCAAAATTTATAAGCAGCTCATGCAGCTCAATATCAAAAAAACAAAAAACCCAATCCAAAAATGGGCAGAAGACCTAAACAGACATTTCTCCAAAGAAGATATACACATTGCCAACAAACACATGAAAGGATGCTCAGCATAACTAATCATTAGAGAAATGCAAATCAAAACTACAATGAGGTATCACCTCACACCGGTCAGAATGGCCATGATAAAAAAATCTACATACAATAAATGCTGGAGAGGGTGTGGAGAAAAGGGAACCCTCTTGCGCTGTTGGTGGGAATGTAAATTGATACAGCCACTATGGAGAACAGTATTGAGGGTCCTTAAAATACTAAAAATAGAACTACCATACGACCCAGCAATCTCATTACTGGGCATATGCCCTGAGAAAACCATAATTCAAAAAGAGTCATGTACCACAATGTTCATTGCAGCTCTATTTACAATAGCCAGGACATGGAAGCAACCTAAGTGTCCATTGACAGATGAATGGATAAAGAAGATGTGGCACATATACACAATGGAATATCACTCAGCCATAAAAAGAAACAAATTGAGTTATTTGTAGTGAGGTGGATGGACCTAGAGTCTGTCATACAGAGTGAAGTCAGAAAGGGAGAAACAAATACCGTATGCTAACACATATATATGGAATCTAAAAAAAAAAAAAAAAAAGGTTCTCAAGAACTTAGGGGCAGGACAGGAATAAAGACTCGGATGTAGAGAATGGGCTTGAGGACATGGGAGGCGGGGGAAGGGTAAGCTGGGACGAAGTGAGAGAGTGGCATGGACATATATACACTACCAAATGTAAAATAGATAGCTAGTGGGAAGCAGCTTCACAGCACAGGGAGATTAGCTTGGTGTTTTGTGACCACCTAGAGGGATGGGATAGGGAGGGTGGGAGGGAGATGCAAGAGGGAGGGGATATGGGGATATATGTGTTCGCATAGCTGATTCACTTTGTTATAAAGCAGAAAGTAACACACCATTGTAAAGCAATTATACTCCAATAAAGATGTTAGAAAAAAAATTATTGCTTCTGCCCTGGGTCCTGGAGCATGTGAGTTTCTGTGTGCACCCTTTAAGAGTGGAGTCTCTAGCTCCCACAGCCCTCTAGCTCTCCTGAAAGTAAGCCCCACTGAGCTTCAAAGCCAAATGTTCTGAGAGCTTCCGGGAAGATGGAGGAAGAGTAAGACGCAGAGATCACCTTCCTCACCACAGATACACCAGAAATACATCTACACGTGGAACAACTCCTACAGAACACCTACTGAACGCTGGCAGAAGACCTCAGACCTCCCAAAAGGCAAGAAACCCCCCACCTACCTGGGTAGGGCAAAAGAAAAAAGAATAAACAGAGACAAAAGAATAGGGTCAGGACCTGCACCAGTGGGAGGCAGCTGTGAAGGAGGAAAGGTTTCCACACACTAGTAGCCCCTTCACGGGCGGAAACTGCGGGTGGCGAAGGGGGAAGCTTCGGTGCCGCAGAGGAGGGCACAGCCACAGGGTTGCAGAGGGCAAAGTGGAGAGATTCCAGCACAGAGGGTCAGGGCTGACCAGCACTCACCAGCTCGAGAGGCTTGTCTGATCACCCCCCGCCGGGGCGAGCGGGTCAGGGAGTTGAGGCTCGGGCTTTGGTCAGAGCGCTGGGAGAGGACTGGGGTTGGTGGCGTGAACACAGCCTGCAGGGGGTTGGTGCACAACAGCTGGCCGGGAGGGAGTCCGGGTGGGGGGGAGTCTGGACCTGCCGAAGAGGCAAGAGACTTTTTCTTCCCTCTTTGTTTCCTGGTGGGTGAGGAGAGGGGATTGGGAGCGCTGCTTGAAGGAGCTCCAGAGACGGGCTCGAGCCACGGCTAAAAGCGCAGACCCCAGAGATGGGCATAAGATGCTAAGGCTGTTGCTGCCACCACCAAAAAGCCTGTGTGCGAGCACAGGTCACTATCCACACCCCCCTTCCGGGGAGCCTGTGCAGCCCGCCACTGCCAGGGTCCCGGGATCCAGGGACAGCTCCCCCAAGAGAACGCACGGCATGCCTTAGGCTGGTGCAACTTCATGCCGTCATGCCGGCCTCTGTGCTGCAGGCTCACCCCGCGCTCCGTACCCCTCTCTCCCCGCGGCCTGAGTGAGCCAGAGTCCCCGAAGCAGCTGCTCATTTAACCCCATCCTGTCTGAGCAAAGAACAGACGTCCTCCAGCGACCTACACGGAGAGGCGGGGCCAAATCCAAAGCTGAGTCCCTGGGAGCTGTTAGAACAAAGAAGAGAAAGGGAAATCTCTCCCAGCAGCCTCAGAAGCAGCGGATTAAAGCTCCACAATCAACTTGATGTACCCTGCATCTGTGGAATACATGAATAGACAAGTAATCATCCAAAATTGAGGAGGTGGACTTTGAGAGCAAGATTTATGATTTTTTTCCCTTTTTCCTCTTTTTGTGAGTGTGTATGTGTATGCCTCTGTCTGAGATTTTGTCTGTATAGCTTTGCTTCCACCATTTGTCCTAGGGCTCTATCCTTCCTTCTTTTTTCTTCTTTTTCAAAATCTTTTTCTTAATAATTATTTTTTATTTTAATAACTGTATTTTATTTTACTTTATCTTCTTTCTTCCTTTCTTTCTTCCTTCCTTCCTTTCTTTCTTTCTTTCTTTCTTTCCTTCCTTCCTTCTTCCTTCCTTCCTTCCTTCCCTCCTTTAGACAACGAATCAACCCAAATTGAGGAGGTGGACTTTGAGAGCAAGATTTATGATGTTTTCCCCTTTTCCTCTTTTTGTGAGTGTGTATGTGTATGATTCTGTGTGAGATTTTGTCTGTAGAGCTTTGCTTCCACCATTTGTCCTAGGGTTCTATCCGTCCATTTTTTTGTTTGTTTGTTTATTTTGTTTTTCTTAATAATTATTTTTTTATTTTAATAACTTTAATATATTTTATCTTACTTTATCTTATTTTACTTTATCTTCTTTCTTTCTTTTTTTCCTTCCTTCCCCCCTTCCTTCCTTCCTCCCTCCCTCCCTCCTTTCTTTCTTTCTTTCTTTCTACTTCTACTAATTCTTTCTTTCTACTTTTTCTGCCTTTTATTCTGAGCCGTGTGGATGAAAGGCCCTTGGTGCTGCAGTCAGGAGTCAGTGCTGTGCCTCTGAGGTGGGAGAGCCAACTTCAGGACACTGGTCCACAAGAGACCTCCCAGCTCCACATAATATCAAATGGCGAAAATCTCCCAGAAATCTACATCTCAACACCAGCACCCAGCTTCACTCAACGACCAGCAAGCTACAGTGCTGGACATCCTATGCCAAACAACTAGCAAGACAGAAACACAATCCCATCCATTAGCAGAGAGGCTGCCTAAAATCATAAGTCCACAGACACCACAAAACACACCACCAGACGTGGACCTGCCCACCAGAAAGACAAGATCCAGCCTCATCCACCAGAACACAGGCACTAGTCCCCTCCACAAGGAAGCCTACACAACCCACTGAACCAACTTTAGCCACTGGGGACAGACACCAAAAACAATGGGAACTACGAACCTGCAGCCTGCGAAAAGGAGACCCCAAACACAGTAAGATAAGGAAAATGGAAAGACAGAAAAACACACAGCAGATGAAGGAGCAAGATAAAAACCCACCAGACCTAACAAATGAAGAGGAAATAGGCAGTCTACCTGAAAAAGAATTCAGAATAGTGATAGTAAAGATGATCCAAAATCTTGGAAATAGAATAGAGAAAATGCAAGAAACATTTAACAAGGACCTAGAAGAACTAAAGATGAAACAAGCAACGATGAACAACACAATAAATGAAATTAAAAATACTCTAGAAGGGATCAATAGCAGAATAACTGAGGCAGAAGAATGGATAAGTGACCTGGAAGATAAAATAGTGGAAATAACTACTGCAGAGCAGAATAAAGAAAAAAGAATGAAGAGAACTGAGGACAGTCTCAGACACCTCTGGGACAACATCAAATGCCCCAACATTCAAATTATACAGGTTCCAGAAGAAGAAGAGAAAAAGAAAGGGACTGAGAAAATATTTGAAGAGATTATAGTTGAAAACTTCCCGAATATGGGAAAGGAAATAGTTAACCAAGTCCAGGAAGCACAGAGAGTCCCATACAGGAGAAATTCAAGGAGAAATAGGCCAAGACACATATTAATCAAACTATCAAAAATTAAACACAAAGAAAACATATTAAAAGCAGCAAGGGAAAAACAACAAATAACACACAAGGGAATCCCCATAAGGTTAAGAGCTGATCTCTCAGCAGAAACTCTGCAAGCCAGAAGGGTGTGGCAGGACATATTTAAAGTGAAGAAGAAGAAAAACCTGCAACCAAGATTACTCTACCCAGCAAGGATCTCATTCAGATTTGATGGAGAAATTAAAACCTATACAGACAAGCAAAAGCTGAGAGAGCTCAGCACCACCAAACCAGCTTTACAACAAATGCTAAAGGAACTTCTCTAGACAAAAACACAA
>NW_006790675.1:12388-17126 GCF_000442215.2 Lipotes vexillifer | reverse complement strand
CCCTTCCCCTTCCCCTCCCCCAGGCCCTCTCCCTCCTCTGCCCTTTGCCGAGGGAGAAACGAAATGCCAACCTCTGCCCAACCTGCCAAAGGCAGGATGGCTCATCAACCCGGCCACTTCAGAGGGGCGCAAGCTCAGCTCTGGCCCTCCATCCTGCGGGGCCTTTTCTCAGCGCAGTGTGCTTTGCATGTAGGAATGAGTTCCTCTTGATGGCAGCACCACTAATTGCCAAAGGCAGGATGGCTCATCAACCCGGCCACTTCAGAGGGGCGCGCCTCAAGCTCTGGCCCTCCATCCTGCGGGGCCTTTTCTCAGCGCAGTGTGCTTTGCATGTAGGAATGAGTTCCTCTTGATGGCAGTATTGCACCACTAATGGCAACCTGCCCTTCCCCTTCCCCTCCCCCAGGCCCTTTCCCTCTGCCCTTTGCCGAGGGAAAAATCAAATGCCAACCCCTGCCCAGCCTTGCCACAGCAAGATGGCTCATCAAGCCATCCACTTCAGAGGGGCGCGCCTCAAAGTCTGGCCCTCCATCCTGCGGGGCCTCGTTTCTGTGGCGTCTCAGCGCAGTGCGCTTGGTATCTGGGAATGGGTTCCTCTTGATGGCAGTATTGCACCAGAAGTGCCATCCTGCCCTTCCTCACCACTTGTCCCCCATCGCGTAAACCCGTTCTTGTGCCCTTTGTGAGGGGGAAAATACACCAACCCCTGTCCAACCTGCCTCCAACACGGCGGCTCGCCGTTTTGGCCAAATTTGGGTAGCACTTCCACATTTGGATGAGCAGAGCCTCATCCCTCTTTGGTTCTCTTAGCCCGCCTCCTGGCCAGAAAAGGAAAGGATCCTCATCCAGGTAGCTAGCAGAGGATCTGAACCTATTCCCTATCCGTTCTTGTGTCTTTACCACTGGAGTAGTGCAAGAGACCTCAGCAGATGCACCACACGTGGTCCTAGCCCCTGCTTACTCGTGCTAGCTGAGGTACAGTCTAGAGTAACAGAGAGGCCAGCCTGATGGTTTTACACACAGGTCAGTCCAGAGGAGGTAGATTCCATATCAGAGACACCAAGGGAACCAGTGTTGGTGGAGGGTCACTCTGTTTACCAGTGTTTAACACAATGCCAGGAATTAAATATAAATTGCTCTAGAACAGTGTATAAAAAGCCCTATCTTCAGGTAATGCCAAGTCTAGCATTTCCTTTTTAAAAACATTTTATGGCTTCCCCCACCCACCCATCCAGTCACTAATATAGGGTCTCTGCGTCATAAAAGAACAAATATCATCAGTGGAAGAAGTCTTTCCAGAAGAAAATCATCAGTATTTGGTTACCTTTTGTTTCAATAGAGAAGATGTTTATCCCTTTTACTAGGCAATGCAAAGGAAGGGTAATGCAAATATATTACGGTTGTTTTGTTTTGACCCTTTTAATAATGTCTGGGTCTTAATCTCCAGAGTTTCTTAAGCCCATCTTGTTATGTATTGGGAAGGATGTCTCTACCCTTTCATTACACATTTATTGAGATATTCATCCTCTTCTGGAATCACCAGATCAAAGTCTGTTTTCAATACTTCTCGTCCATAATAATCAACTGAGCCCCTAATTCCTTGTTTCCAATTGATTTCAAGTTCCTCCTGCTTGGAAAGACACCCGGGACCTCAAGCAGACAGGCCTCTTTATATGTCCAGGTGTTAACTTTGGTGAAAAGGGCACAGTTAGGGCTTCCCTGGTGGCCCAGTGGTTGGGAGTCCGCCTGCCGATGCAGGGGACGTGGGTTCGTGCCCCGGTCCGGGAGGATCCCACGTGCCGCGGAGCGGCTGGGGCCGCTGAGCCTGCGCGTCCGGAGCCTGTGCTCCGCAACGGGAGAGGCCACAGCAGTGAGAGGCCCGCGTACCGCAAAAAAAAAAAAAAAAAAAAAAAAGGGCACAGTTATATCACCTTGCTCACAGCCTTGGGTAGGGAGTTTGTGTGGGTCAGGACCTAGTCACTGGCTTAATAAATAGGAGGATCTCAGCATCCTTTCCACTTAACATTAACTTGCAAAATGTTTAGAAATCTTAGAAGTGTGTAAAAAAAGGGAAATCAAGGGTTTCGGTATCCCTATAACGAGGTGTTTCAAAAAATTAGTGATACTTGACTCTGCAACAGTGCGCCTAAGAGGGAAAACATTTCAGAGACGTTGATTTTTAACTTCTTTTTCCCCGACTTTACCCACCCAGTGCTCAAAAATCCAACACTCGGAGGGGTACGTTTCACAAAGTTCTAACCTTTCGAAGGGTTGATTAGAATATGGAAAATATAGCATTCACTGAAACCGAGAAAATTAACAAAAGTCCTGACAATCAAGTGCTTTACGAATGTTTTTTATAAGCCAATTCCATAAATAAATATCCAGTTAGAAACAAAGTTTACAGGATTTTAAATTATCAATGATGAAAGATTATATGCTTAGGGTAATGTTAATACACACATGAAAATCTACACGAGGAAAACTTTAAAATTCCCGTAGGACAGACAAGTAGACTTAAACAAGATTAAAGATGTACTACATTCTCGGATAAACAGACTTAGACTCAAGAACATAACAATTCTTCATCAGTTAATCAAGCAATCCATTCTAATCCCAAAGAAAATCCAAAAGGCTTTTGAACACTTTGTTATTTTCCACTGTTAATAAGGGAAAACAAACAGGCAGAGATATCCAAGAGCGTTATGACAATGAATAGCCATGTTGTGAGAGAACTAGTCATACCACATGTGAAAGTATACAGAACACAAAGTGCAAGAATAGACCTGAAGACATATAAGAATTTAGTATACACTGAGGCAGCCTCCCAAATCAATGAGAGTATAGACAGCCTTGGTACAAAGTGATACCCATCTAGAACAGGCTCATAGTTCCACACCTCTCACAATAAACCACGATGAACTGTACAGGGATCCAAGAATTAAAGGTACAATGCACAGAAGCACACAACTACTAGAAGAAATAATGGGCAAGATTCCTTTATAGCTCGGGAGCAGGAAAAGCCTTTTGTACGTCTGACCCAAAAATCCATTAAAAAAAAAAAAAAAAAGAGGATAAATGTGAACACCTAAAATTTACCATGCTAACGAAAAAAGCATAATCGAAGTTAGAAAAGCATTGATAAATGGGAAAAAAATATTTAATTCACATCAGTAGTCTTCCTACCATAGAGAGCAAGATTCTAGATATCGTTTAAGAGTAACAACCAAGAGAAAAAGACATTACTAGTTCACAGAAAAAGAGCCACAAAAGGCCCTTAAATATACAAAAAGATTCCCCAGCTGCACATATAAAGGGAAATACAAACAAACACTACTACACTACTGTATAATTTCATACAAAGTATGAGTTCCCAACCAAGACCTGCCCTTTCAGAGGGGCCTGTATTACCTGCCATTTCCTCACCTCTCTTGCGTCTGACTTGTCTCAAATCCCTTTCACCCATGAAATGGTTATAATCGCACTGTAAACAAAGTACAGTCTTTTATATGAAAATCCCTGACCCTTTAATTTCGATTGCCCTCTCATGCCATCAAATCTCTACGGAAGTTCTTCGAATTTTTAAATTTTGGTAATAAGGTCAATCTTCTGCCAATTATCAGTAACAAGAAACAAGCATTTGCACGAACACGCACCCTTAACAGTGTCATAAAAAAAACTTGTGGTTTTTTTTCCTTTTGGAGTTTTGTCCACATACAGCTTGCTCACCTTATTCATATTTTGTATTATTACCATGAACTTTTATCTTTGATAACCTGACATTATTTCTTTAAAAAGCTTCATTGCTTCTTTCATTAATAAAAGGACTCCTGTTATTGCACAGAACTGTAAATAGATAAAAACATAAAGCACCAGTATTCCCATCACTTGCAGAGAGACCCTGAACATTTGGGGGTTTATTCTTCCATGTGGCTAAATGCATACGTGAAAATGGAGCTAGAAGTTTTTTAGGTCAAAAATTCATGAAAGGAAATGTTACTTGTCTAGGGAGACATTCCGGGGAGCCCAGTCCCCGTCGGCAGCGCACTCAATCCCACCCAACCAAGCCGACCCTCCTGCGGCCACGTAAATGGGGAGGGAAGTGAGGAGTTGGCGGCCCCGCACTCTCCTCCTGCCCGCCCCGCCCTCTGGCCACAGAGAACCGCTTCCCGAGGGGCTCTACTTGGCCGCTCCCCCTACTGGCGTCAGGGCACAGAACTCAGGCGGCGGTACAATCCCGGCGCCCACGCTCAGCCAGCCTCGCCTAAACGCCAGACCCCGGCCGGGCCCACGCTCAGCCAGCCTCGCCTAAACGCCAGACCCCGGCCGGGCCCACGCGGCGCCCCCTCGGCCCGTCTCCGCCTCCCCCCGAACCGGCCAGGATGCAGCCACCATTGGCCTACGTCGCACGCCAGGCATAGGCTGCCCAGACGCTAGAGGACGGGGAGGGTCCCCGGGATCAGAAAGGCTGCCAGACGGCGCCCAGCCCCCGGCCCGCGTCGCCCCGCGTCAGGGAAAGGAAACGAAGGAGGCTGAGGGGACCCACCTGGCTGAGGCCACGCTCCAGCGGGAAAAACCCGGTCAGCTCCGAACTTTGCGCGGGGGCCGGCGGGACGCAACTGCGCCCCACGCCCACCCCTGCCGTAAAGCGGCGCCTGCGTGGCCCCGCGTAGACGACCCCCGCCCCCTGTCGTCCGCGTCTCCTAGGAGAAGCCCGGGAGGTGGGGCGCGGCGGGGG
>NW_006790675.1:1512-12367 GCF_000442215.2 Lipotes vexillifer | reverse complement strand
GGGGGGGGGGGGGGGGGGGGGGGGGGGGGGGGAGGGGGAGAGGAGGGGTGGGAATCCGGGTTCCTCGGTGTTGGCCCCGCCCAGGGGAGGGGTGGGGCATCCTCAATTGGTCCCAGGTGGCGCGAGGTGGGAGCGATGAGCTTGGGAAAGTCTGAGAGGGAACCTCTGGCGTTTCGCTCTCTGCTCGGGAGAACCAACTTGTCCCCCTTGTAGGGTCCCTGCCGCCAACGATGTATGCGAAGGAACAGTAAAACGGAAATTTTACCGTTCAACAGTCGCAAAACTATTTAGAGGAAAGAAGTTTAAGTACACTTGCAAACGACGTGACGAGTTTGTATCTTTCATATGCTTGAGGTTATTAATACTTGAACTGCTCCCTCCTCAGGTGAGAGGCAGAGTCCCAAGAGCAGGCACTCCCTGCGCCCCGTCACCTCCCGCTCTTTGCCAAGGACCTGTTAGGGAGCCAGCGCCTCTGAAGCGGTTTTCCGGGGCTGCTGCAGGTGGTGTCCACACCGCCTCGGTGGGTGGGGATGTGCTGGGTCCGAAGGAGTCGCAGCGACTCGCAGGCTTCTCCTGCCTGGCGGGTGCCTTGACTTATTTTTTCCTGTTGAGAAAAGGAACACGCTCCTCTAGAGAAATAACGTTCACATCAAGGAGACACACGTAGCATAGAGAGGAAGAGGAAGATGACAGGTGATGCCGCCACTCAGAGATGAGGGGTGTTAAATTGGGGCTTGTATCCACCCAGTACCTTGTTCCGTGCAGAGGGGTGCAGCGGAGGAGAGAGAGCACGGGAGAGAGATTCAAAGAAAGATCTTTAGGAACAATTGTCTCTAGGATCGTGGGTAACCGGCAGCTTTTTGGTGACTAAAACAGTCGAGGCTGTGAAGATGTTTTTGTTAACTCTTTATTTCCATTGACAAATGTAATTCTTGCTTGGTTATTTCTTAAGAAAAAACATCTCCAGAAATTCAGAAGTTTTTCAAGGGAGAACTGAAGTCACCCCTGCCCAGATCTGCTCCCCAGTGTATCCACCCTTCCAAGAAACACTTAAAAGAAATCCATGGGCTCTGCAACGACCCCAGGGCGGCACAACTGGCCTGCTGACTGCCCCTAACTCCTCAGGATTTCCTGCCTCCACTCTGCTCCCCCACTGAGGACCTGCACAGGCCCAGGCCCCCCAAGACCACCTGCTCTCCGGCTAGTCCCAGCCTTGGCTCAGGCTCTGACTCACAGCCCCTCTTCTCACCCATTCCCTGCTGTTTGGGCAGAGCTGGTGGGAATTTCCGGGGCAGAAGGGAGGAGGACAGTGAGGACCCTGAGGTGCCTAGTTCTGGCCAGGCAGCTGCCTTTTTGCACTTCAGGTCAACACAGGAAATCTCACAAAGCGCAGCTGCCTTCAACTCCTAGGGAGTGAAGGGAGGGCTTCATGCTCTGCTACAACTTGCCCACCTTGTTGAGGGTGGAAAGTGAAGAGAGCTTCCACCTCCTCCCCACGCGGAATTACCTGACCAGTCCCTGGGCTCTGGATCTCAGCTGGCCCTCTGGATTCCTCTGTGAGTTTCTTTTCCTTCACTCTGGGGAGCAGTGGCTGTTTCTCCATGCAGAGATCCAAGTCAAAGTCTTTTTTCTGTCTCCATTCGCTGGATGAACACAGATGCAATAACTACTCATTGTGCCAGGAAATCGAGGTCCAAAGAGGCTACGTGGCTTTGCCAATGTGAACCGGGAGTGGTTCACACACACAAGGGGTGGGGGGAGGGGGGGTGGGGATGGGGGGGTGGTCTCATGCTGCAAATCCATTGCTCTCTCCATGCAAATGGCCACTGAGGGCAAGAGAAGATGTTCAACGTCCTTAGTCATTAGGGAAATCAACATCAAAATCACAAGAGATACCACTTCACGTCTACCAGGGCAGCTGTAATTTTAAAAATGGAAAATAAGAAGTGTAATAAGGATGTGCAGGAACTGAACCCCTCATACACTGGCTGGTGGGAATGTAAAATGGTGCGGACACCGTGTAAAGCAGTCTGGCCCTTCCACCAAAAGTTAAACATAGAGTGACCACATGATCAGCAAGTCTACTCCATCTAGAAAAATGGTCAATGTTATGTGCTGTAAGAAAGGAAAACGTATTTTTTCATCCTTCTTAGGGTCCCCAGCTAGGTCTGAAAATGAAACTGATAAAAACAGATTAACAGAAGAAAGGCGTACAAATTTATTTGGTATAAGTTTTATGTGGCATGGGATCCTTCGTGAGCAAATGGTTAGACGTGTGTATCTTATGCTAGGTGTGATGAAGAGTGGACAGTCATGGAGGAATATGATAGATTAAGGAAAATAAGGTAATTGTAGTAAATGGGGGGTCATTCAGCAAGGCCTGTTTGTTTGGATTCTTCTTGGCGTCCCTTCTCATTCAGAGATAAAGAGGCTCCTTTCCTAATTCTTGTATGGACTAGTCAAATCTGAAGAAGATAAAACAGCAGTTGGAATTCTTTAAATGATAAGGACCATTAAATGTTAGATTGAAACAGTTTTGGGGTTTTTTTTTTTGTGGTATGCGGGCCTCTCACTGCTGTGGCCTCCCATTGCGGAGCACGGGCTCCGGACGCGCAGGCTCAGCGGCCATGGCTCACGGCCCAGCCGCTCCGCGGCACGTGGGATCCTCCCGGACCGGGGCACGAACCCGTGTCCCCTGCATCGGCAGGCGGACTCTCAACCACTGCGCCACCAGGGAAGCCCAAAACAGTTTTAATTTAATCTCATATCCTCTTCTTTCTCTTTTGCAAAACCTTTTAAATACTGTTTCAATTATACACTACTTTATACTTCTGGACCCAAACCATAACCTCCGAAATTTCTTTTTCCTAATAAAATAAACTTACTGTGTAATCTGCTGTTCCTTCCTCATCACCCTTAATACATATTGAAGAAAAACACTAGCCATATTATATTAACGTGACAAATGAAATGAAGTTAGATTAGATATGATTAGAAGCAATCAACCTCAATACATCCGTACTGGGTTCCTTCAGCTTTCACTTCCTTACAGTGCGTAGTTCCTTGGAGATGTGTGAGATGGCTCTCTAGTTCTATGTTCTGTGGTCTCTAAAGTCAGCCTTCTTGATAGCAACAAACACCAAGTCCCCCCACCCTCTCTGCTTAGAGTGAGCTCATTCAGCTTCTTCGGAATGTCTACTACACATTTTAAAAAGGATATTGCTAACTCATGTAGATTTGGTGAAAGTTGAGGTTGTCTTTTAATGTTAATGTCTTACACAAATGCTTTTGAGCAATTGCCAGCCTTTTTTTTTTTTAAATTAAGTAATTTACTAATTTATTTTTGGCTGCGTTGGGTCTTCGTGGCTGCGCGTGGGCTTTCTTTTTTACTTGCGGTGAGCGGGGGCTACTCTTCATTGCCGTGCGCGGGCCTCTCATCGCGGTGGCCTCTCTCGTTGCGGAGCACCGGCTCTACAGCGCAGGCTCAGTAGTTGTGGCGCACGGGCCTAGCTGCTCTGCAGCATGTGGGATCTTCCTGAACCAGGGCTCGAACCCGTGTCCCCTGCATTGGCAGGCGGATTCCTAACCACTGTGCCACCAGGGAAGCCCCATTGTAAATACCTAGATTGTCTTTTGCTTGTTTCATGAAAGCGTAGCTACAGTTATACTAGGTTCTACCCAAAGTTTCATGCCTTTTCTTTTTACTAGACTAAAGATTCATAGGATGTATTTCTTTCCTATTGGTAGAAGGGAGAAGGATTGAAGGAGAAGCTCAAAACTCTAGTTTTCATCTGTCTGACAAGAAACTAAAGTGCTTTCATATTTCTTCAAAACTGTGTTTTCATGGAGATTAAATTATCCCTTTTCCTCTATCACTCCAGCATCACAGAGCAACACAGAGGTTACTTAAGGGTTTCTGAAGACATGCCTTTGCTTTTTCTGTCACTAGAATAGATTCTAACAACTTGAGCATCACATGTTTGCATGAGGCTTTCATTGATATTGGTGAAAAAAAATGCATGCTTTGTGATTAATAGACCTTTATATATCCAATGTTCTTATTTTAAGTAGCACATTCAACACTCACTTTGAGAATCTTAGAATCCACTTCGTTTTAGGCACTTTGACCAGTCACACAGGACTGGAGCAAATTGTGACAATCTATCTGCCAAAACTTTCTGTAAGGATATATTTTGGGGAAAGGAGCACTGAAAATAATAAAGTCATTTTAGTGTTTGATGCTTTATTCTCTTCACCAACATTTAGAATGAAACCATGTATGTTCTCCCAATGACTATTTGTATTCCTCTCTCGTTCTGTCATTTAAAGAAGCAATATAAAGCAAAAAAAAAAAAAGAAAAAGAAAAGAAGTTAGTTATAGAATGATAAGCAGTAAGATATTATCTCAGCAATGCTACTACCTGGCTGTGGCGTTAAGTAAGTCACACTCCTTGCATTTTAGCTTCTACATCGTCAAAAGTGGAGGATAAGGATTAGTGGACTTCTAAGAAGGCTCTTCCCACTCACATATTTCAGACCTGTGTGATTCTGATTCTATGTGTGGTTGATTTTAAAGTACAAGCAGAAAGATTGTGTGCCTCTCTGCAAAGGTAGCAATGGAACATTTACATTAGGAAGTTGTGGACAGTGTGCTTGTGTAGGCACTATGCTCAAAAAGCCCACGAGGAGAAGCTAATTTCAGGAGGGGAGATGGGAGTGTGGATTCAGAGAAATCATGACACGGAGAGTAGTGAAGTTGAACAAGCTGACCTCTCAGTGAACTAGGAAATCAGATCACTGATTGATCATGAAAGCTCTGGGGAGGGTTTGAAATTTAATGAAACTAGAGAAGATTTGGATCAGCCACTTGTGGCACATTTTCCAGGGATTTGGGTATGAATGGATAAAACAATTATTAAGTAGTATTTCAGGTTTGACCCCATACTGCTCACCCACTCTTTCTTCAGACTTGGATCTGAATGCCTTTCATCATTTCTAAAGTTCAAACATACTCTAAGAATGAATATTTACTAACAGTTAATGTAATTCTTATTGTTCTATCACTCTTAGAAATAGAAGTAGCATTATTGGGATATGCCTCCAGCTTTCTAAAATGACTTGAGGTGACCTTGCAGCAAAGGTGAAATAAGATGTCTTTCCTTAGCTGAACTTAAGAAGTGTTCATGCTAAGTATGCAGGCTTGTTTGGACTTGCTTAGAGGCTTGAATGAGATAGGAGTTTTGGTAGGGCACTGCAGAAGAATGTCCACCATTCAGCTGATCTCTCTGGCTTAACACTGGATTTTAACCTCTCACATTCCATCTCATAACATTTTATACAAGTGTTTTGATTTGCCATCTCAAGGAGAATGCCGTTATGGCAAGTATCATTCTACTGTCTGAGTTCGTGGTGCACATCTTTTAGAAAGCTAGAAAATTAAGAATGAAATAGAATGATTATAATTTGTGTTAATGTGCAGCGATTTGAATGTTCTAGAAGTGTGATCTCTTTTCAAGGTTAAATATATTTAAGAAGTTGAACTGACAGCTTATCCTTAGCCTTCATTTTCCAATTGATTAAACTTAAATGCATGGTATATAACATTAAAAAACAGCATAAATTATTAAGATCTAATCTTCGTCAGTAAACAATAAAAGTGTCCATGATACTTGAAGAAAAACGTGGCCCACCCATTTAAAAATTTTTTATAATTTTTCTTTTCCAGCGCTGAAAATGGTGTTGTTTGCCTTGGGTTGAGGGCATATTTCTTCATTTCTACCACTACCACCACCAGCACTAGCCCCGTCCCCACACAATGGTTTTAAATTTTCATGAAAATAATCATGAGTGAAAGGCTGGGAATTAAAGAAGCAAAGAATGTTCCATATACTTTATATGTAATATTGTTTAATGCTTTCAGGAAACTATATGTTATCAAGTGTGTGTTTATGGTGATGATCATTGCAGATAAATGCAGAATTCAGAGCCTGAACCTAAGCTCAAAATAAGATGTCAAAAAAGGAAGAAAAGATCAAAGAGATTGGAACGGAATTCCAGCAAGCTGAACCCAGGTAATGAAACTAGATATATAGTCTATCAAAGCTGAACCCAGGTAATGAAACTAGATATATATTCTATCATGTCAAGATGTGATAGAAAATTACCTTTTAAATGGAAGGAAAACATGACCAGTAACAGACTTTCTTGTATATCAACATTTTAGTTTAAATAACTTTACAAATCTGATTTCCTAAGACAGATCATTTCCATGTGTGGAAAGACTCAAGCGTTAGTTTTTTTAAATTTGCCTAAATATTTTGCGACAGAATGTATTATACAAGCAAAACTGTTTTTGAGAGAAAATTTTCATTTTAATTTGAAAACTTGCATCCCCTTTTGTGTTATATTCAGTTCTCCAGAGAAACAGAGCCAATAGGATATATATATGTGTGTGTATATATATATATATATATATATATATATATATATATATATACACACACACACACACACACACATATATATATATGAATTGGCTCAATGATTATGGTGGCAGGCAAGTCCCAAAATCTGCAGGGTGAGTTGGCAAGCTGGGGACACAGGAGAGCCTTCGGTGTAGTTCTAGTCTGAATCCAAAGTCCTGAGAACCATGAAGGCCAATGGTTTATTGTTGGAAGGCCAGCACTCTTGAGACCTAGCAAGAGCCAATGTTTCAGTTCGATTCCTAATGCATGAAAAAAGATGATGCTCTGGTTCAAAGGCAATTAGACAGAAAGAATTCTGTGTTATTAGTTGGAGGATCAGTAATTTTGTTGTAATCAGGCCTTAAACTGATTGGATTAGGCCCACCCACATTAGGGAGGGCAGTCTGCTTTACTCAGTCTCCCACTTCAAATGTTAATCTCATTCATCCAATAACACCCTCACAGAAACACCCAGGATAATGTTTGATGAAACATCTGGGCACCCTGTTGCTCAGTCATGTAGACACATAAAATTAACCATCAGAACTACATTTCCTTTCATGAAGAAAATCTTCAATTACTTTAATGATCCCAAAAGCTTTTGTAGACTTCCATAATCTTGACTACCATCATTTCAAAACCTATCAACTTTACATTCCCACCTACATTCTCTTTGAGGAAAGCTTTCATGTATACTTTAAGTCTTTATTAAGTAGTCTACACTTCACAACTGATTAAGTACTCTCCTCAAGACGGCTTATGTTTGAAGAGAATATTCAGAATGTGATGATTGCATTTTTTAAAAAATCTTGTTTATTTATTTATTTTTGGCTATGTTGCGTCTTTGTTTCTGTGCGTGGGCTTTCTCTAGTTGCGGAGAGCGGGGGCCACTCTTCATCGCAGTGGGCGGGCCTCTCTCGTTGTGGAGCACAAGCTCCAGATGCGCAGGCTCAGTAGTTGTGGCTCACGGGCCTAGTTGCTCCGCAGCATGTGAGATCTTCCCAGACCAGGGCTCGAACCCGTGTACCCTGCATTGGCAGGCAGATTCTCAACCACTGCACCACCAGGGAAGCCTATGATTGCATCTTAACATAGTGGATCCTCAATAGGTGTTTGTTGCTTGAATTGGTCTGTTTCTACCATTCTACTGAAAGGTTATGTAAAAACTCAACAGTGAACTCCAAATGACCCAATCTGCTGGCCTTTTCCTGGCCTAACTCTGCTTTACTGCATCTGTAATATTTGTTAATTTTTCAGTAAAGCTTTCATTTTTTCCTCCATCTTCCTACTTCACTTTTCACATCTCTAAGAAGTCAGTTACTCTCCCTTTTTTTCACTTCCCAAATTAGGGCATTCACCTACGTTCTTTCCTTAGCTCATGACAAATGACATACATTCATGAGCAGGTAGTCTGCTATAGTAGAAAGGGAACTGAATTAGGTATGTGAAGAACTGCATTCAAATCCTAATCATGTTTTACACTAAATTTGTGACGTTTGACCAGTCACAAACTTTTGGAGTCTCAGTTTTGTCATCTATAAACAGTAAAATGAAACTACTTGCCTTACGTATATTACTGGGTTATACTGAGGATTAAAAGGGATAATAGGGAATTCCCTGGTGGTCCAGTGGTTAAGACTCAGTGCTTTCACTGCCATGGGCCTGGGGTTTCATCCCTGGTTGTGGAACTAAGATCCCCCAAACTGTGCAGCATGGCCAAAAAGAAAAAAGGATAATAGATGTAAAAACTTTGATAACATATATTGCTATGCAAGGGATATTATTTATGTTATTAGAAGACAGCTAGATTATTGGCACTGTGAGACAGATACTTTGTGTAAAGCTAATCAGCCCTCAAAGGGATCAAACCATGACCTTCTATTAATTATCCATATTTGAACCAACTAGTCTAACAGGTCCAGGCCAGATAGAGTATTTCTTTGCATATGTTTATTATGAAATCTAAGTTTTCAATTTTGGAATAGTATTTCACAAAGTTTTGATGGGGATGCCAACTCTCCTAGCATTAGAGTACTAGCAGAAGTAGTCATTGTGTAGAGTTTAACATGTTAATCCAACATCTGTACAACTCTTTTGCATGTACTGTAAAGTCCTTGAATATTGATAAATTAATAAGTCGTGTAAAATCTCTGCATATTTTATTGCAAGCATTTGAACATTGGATTATTTATATTAGAGGAGTATGGGCCCTCAGGTTACCTATAAATTTCAGGACATCTTTTGCCACATCCACAGACAGATGGAGGGCCATCCCCACCACCAGCTCTACTAGTGCTACTTCTACCCACAGGATTTGCTCCTCCTCCTCCAGTTCCTTTGGTAAACCATCACCATCATCATCATTGTTCAAGGACCTCTTCCTCCATCACTGCCTTTGTTTGGGGACCTCTTGCTTCAACTTAAGGAATGAAGTATAAATAAATGCATAAACCTGAACTCTATAGATTGATTCTTGAACCCTATGACATGATTCTCCATGAAGAGAATCAAATGGTCAAAGGCAAAACATTGACTAGGGTTTATGGCATCCTCTAGCCATTGGTGATTAATGTGCAAATAACTGCATACCTGTCTATAGGAAAGAATGAAACTGCTGACTCATTTGCTTTCTTTTCTGAACTCACCATCTTATGTTCCTTTTTCAGTTTAGTATTTCAATAATTGGAAACTACATAGGGAATATGAAATTCATGTAGAAGGCAAAGAAGAAACAGTAAAATCGTACAAGGATAATTGTACTACTTTCCTGAGACTGCCATAACAAATTACTACAAACTGGGTATCTTAAAACAACAAAAACTTATCTCTCACAGTTCTGGAATACAGAAGTCCAAAGTCAAGTGTTGCATGATCCACATTCCCTCTGGAAGCTCTAGGGACAATCTCTTTCTTGCTTCTTCCAGCTTCTGATGGCTGTTGGCATTCCTTGGGTTGTGGCACCATTTCTCTCTGTTCTATTTTCACATTGCCTTATCCGCCTTGTGTCTGTAAACTCCCTCTACCTCTCTTTAATAAGGGGATTACATTTAGGGCTCACCCAGATAATCCAGAATAAGTGCCTCTTCTCAAGATCCTTAACTTAATCACATCTTTTGCCATATAAGGTAATCACAGATTCTGGGGATTAAGATGTGGACCTATCTTTTGGGGGGGTCACCATTCATCCCACTACAGTAATATAGAAAATGCAGCCTTAAATGAAAAGCAATTTTGATTCCATTATCACATTTAAGTACTATAATTTAAGTGCTTTTTAAAAATTATTGACCCTTGTCATCTTAGTTATTTTTGTTCTTAAAATAATGCTTTTTACTACTGAGATTTAAATTTTTATAGTGTAGAATAGGTAACAACATTCTGTGATGACAATAACCTAATTATTTTGTATATGGTATAGTAAAGTGCCTTTTTCGTGAGTATTGTTTTGCTTAATCATCATCAAACAATGTATTTTTTAAAAAGCTTACCGCAGGAAGTGACCAAGATGGTGGAGTAGGAAGACCCTTAGCACACCTTCTCCCATGGGCACATCAAAATTACAACTATATACAGAGCAACTATTGATGAGAAAGACCAGAATACTACTAGAAAATATCTTTTACAACTAAAGATGTAAAGAAGGAACCACACTGAGATGGCTAGGAGGAGCAGAGATGCGATATAGTAATGACCTGTACCCATGAGTGGGTGACCTACAAGTGGGAGGATAACTACAATTGCAGAGGTTCTACCCAAGTACCAGGAAGATGAGCCCCAAGAACATTTGGCTTTTTTTTTTTCAACATATTTTTACTTTTTATTTACTTTTGGGTTTTTTTTACATCTTTATTGGAGTATAATTACTTTACAATGGTGTGTTAGTTTCTGCTTTATAACAAAGTGAATCAGTTATACATATACATATGTTCCCACATCTCTTCCCTCTTGCGTCTCCCTCCCTCCCACCCTCCCTAACCCACCCCTCTAGGCGGTCACAAAGCACCGAGCTGATCTCCCTGTGCTATGCAGCTGCTTCGCACTAGCTATCAACCTTACGTTGGGTAGTGTATATATGTCCATGCCTCTCTCTCGCATTGTCACAGCTTACCCTTCCCCCTCCCCATATCCTCAAGTCCATTCTCTAGTAGGTCTGTGTCTTTATTCCTGTCTTACCCCTAGGTTCTTCATGACATTTTTTTTTCTTAAAGTCCATATATATATGTTAGCATATGGTATTTGACTTTCTCTTTCTGACTTACTTCACTCTGTATGACAGACTCTAGGTCTATCCACCTCATTACAAATAGTTCAATTTCGTTTCTTTTTATGGCTGAGTAATATTCCATTGTATATATGTGCCACATCTTCTTTATCCATTCATCTGGTGATGG
>NW_006790675.1:0-1378 GCF_000442215.2 Lipotes vexillifer | reverse complement strand
TTAAGGAACCTCCATACTGTTCTCCATAGTGGCTGAACCAATTCACATTCCCACCAGCAGTGCAAGAGTGTTCCCTTTTCTCCACACCCTCTCCAGCATTTATTGTTTCTAGATTTTTTGATGATGGCCATTCTGACTGGTGTGAGATGATATCTCATTGTAGTTTTGATTTGCATTTCTCTAATGATTAATGAAGTTGAGCATTCTTTCATGTGTTTGTTGGCAGTCTGTATATCTTCTTTGGAGAAATGTCTATTTAGGTCTTTTGCCCATTTTTCGATTGGATTATTTGTTTCTTTAATATTGAGCTGCATGAGCTGCTTGTAAATTTTGAAGATTAATCCTTTGTCAGTTGCTTCATTTTCAAATATTCTCTCCCATTCTGAGGGTTGTCTTTTGGTCTTGTTTACGGTTTCCTTTGCTGTGCAAAAGCTTTGAAGTTTCATTAGGTCCCATTTGTTTATTTTTGTTTTTATCTCCATTACTCTAGGAGATGGGTCAAGAAGGATCTTGCTGTGATTTATGTCATAGAGTGTTCTGCCTATGTTTTCCTCTAAGAGTTTGATAGTTTCTGGCCTTACATTTAGGTCTTTAATCCATTTTGAGCTTATTTTTGTGTATGGTGTTAGGGAGTGATCTAATCTCATACTTTTACATGTACCTATCCAATTTTCCCAGCACCACTTATTGAAGAGGCTGTCCTTTCTCCACTGTATATTCCTGCCACCTTTATCAAAGATAAGGTGACCATATGTGCATGGGTTTATCTCTGGGCTTTCTATCCTATTCCATTGATCTATCTTTCTGTTTTTGTGCCAGTACCATACTGTCTTGATTACTGTAGCTTTGTAGTATAGTCTGAAGTCAGGCAGCCTGATTCCTCCAGCTCCATTTTTTGTTCTCAAGATTGCTTTGGCTATTCGGGGTCTTTTGTGTTTCCATACAAATTGTGAAATTTTTTGTTCATTCCTTTTATTTGCTTTTCTTCTCTGATTGCTGTGGCTAAAACTTCCAAAACTATGTTGAATAAGAGTGGTGAGAGTGGGCAACCTTGTCTTGTTCCTGATCTTAGTGGAAATGCTTTCAGTTTTTCACCATTGAGAATGATGTTGGCTGTGGGTTTGTCATATATGCCCTTTATTATGTTGAGGAAAGTTCCCTCTCTGCCTACTTTCTGCAGGGTTTTTATCATAAATGGGTGTTGAATTTTGTCGAAAGCTTTCTCTGCATCTATTGAGATGATCATATGGTTTTTCTCCTTCAGTTTCTTAATATGGTTTATCACATTGATTGTTTTGTGTATATTGAAGAATCTTTGCATTCCTGGAATAACCCCCACTTGATCATGGTGTATGATCCTTTTAATGTGCTGTTGGAT
>NW_006790674.1:0-234 GCF_000442215.2 Lipotes vexillifer | reverse complement strand
AGAAAAACAAATATTGTATATTAATGTATATATGTGGAACCTAGAAAAATTGTACAGATGAACTGTTTTGCAAGGCAGAAATAGAGCAACAGATGGAGAGAACAAACGTATGGATAGCAAGGGGGGAAGCTGTGGGGGGGTGGGGTGGGAGGAGTTGAGAGATTGTGTTTAGCATGTATACATTTATATGTATAAAATAGAGAACCAATAAGAACCTGCTGATGAAAAAATTTA
>NW_006790673.1:0-8284 GCF_000442215.2 Lipotes vexillifer | reverse complement strand
GAAAAAAAAAAAAAAAAAAAGAACTGCTGATGGATTGGTAACATCAACTGAATCAATGGTCTAGACCTAATTCCAGCCTAAGTACAACAGAAGTCCACTGTTTAGGTTGTCCTGAAACACTGGAATATTCTGTATGTGAGGAGGACATGAGAGTATGGGGGATTGCTGGGAGAAGGTAAGCAGATAAGAAAGAACTAACATTTACCTAACATCTGTGCAGCAATTAGGGTTCCGAGGTTGCTAGTAACAGAAACTGTCTCTGGCTAATATGATATAGAAAAAGGAAGTCATTGGAAGGACATGGGGTGCTCACAATCTTGAAAGAACAGCTGGACCACCAGGCCTTAGAAAAGACAAGAACCAGGTGGCTCCAAGGATCTAGAGGACACCTGAGAAGAATCAAATCCAACCATTTTTCATCTCTGTTTCACTCTGCAAAGGGTTCACATTACAGGAATCAAGGGTCTGGCTAGCCTAAGTTGGGTCATAAGCCCACTTGTCCTGGGCAGAAGGGCACCTTGACTGCCAGATCCACCATTAGAGTGTGCAGTGGAGGAAAGGGAGCTCTCCAAAGAAAAATCAAAATATGCTACTAGAATAAGGGAAAGTAAATACTGGAATTGGCAAAAGCAATAGATTCCACCACTACTTAGATGTATTTGGCATCTAATTTGTATTTGCATACAAATACATCCTCTTGTTTACTCCTCACAATAACCCTGTGTGATAGGTATTAATATCTCTCAGAAAGATTCAAAGATGTGATGGAATTTGTCCAACATCATGAACATATTAGGCAGCATAAACAGCATTTGAACTCAGGTCAAAACCCTACTTTCAAAACCCATGCTCTTTCTGTTACAGCATGCTATTCCACTGGGTAGAAGATTAAATTTCTACTCCTCAGTTTTCCCATCAGTAGAAAGAAGTAATTACTTGCTCTGGGTGTCCTGAGTAGCTTGGATATCTTAGCTAACAGGGTTGCAGAGCATCCAGAGCTCTCTTGGAAGTGAGTGGCCTCCTATTTCCTTTGTTTCTTCTGTCATTGATTAGAAGATGAAGAAAAAATAAAGCATGGTGTAATGAAATACATAATATTAGCCGTTTTTCAAATGCTTACTACGTTCTAAGCAAGGCTTTAATGTGGCGATGTTTTGGTTGCTTTTGATTACATTCAGCATTTCAGAGGCTCCAGATCTCTGGGGCCACCAGAGGTAACTGGAGTAGGAGAGCAAGAGGAGGGGTTCTTCCCATCACACAGGAGCCAGTCTCCGTAGTTTATCACTTTATTACTCCAAGCCCAGCTCTGCTCACAGGTTCCTGTGGCCACGGGCATGCTGATGGACCTGGCCCTTGTGGGTGTGTGTTCTCTCGACCCTCATCTGCCTGAACCCCATGCAAATATTAAAGTCGTGCAGCCACGATGGAAAACATTAGGTGGTTCCTCAAAAACCGGCTCCGCACGGCATGTGAGAACTTCCTGGACCAGGGCTCTAACCTCTTGAGCTCACAGCTGATTCCCTGGACACGTCACACTCAGAAACAGAATGACGTTTCTGTAAAAGAAACAGTATGAAGTTTCTGTAAAACCCAGACAGAGGGAAAAGCAAGGTCCCACATAATGGACTTTGTGCCGGGACCAGCCCTGAACCAAGCTCTGAACCAAGGGGCTTGGCTTATTCGGGTAAAGAAGGGGGCTCCGGAAGGCTGGGTGTGGGGAGGTAGGCTGCAGATCAGTCAGAGAAATGGCTGGGTAGAGTGAACAGTGAGATACAAGAAAGAGAATTTGTTAAGAAAAGTGGGCCACCCTTTGAGGAAACTTCATTTTCTACTCCTCTTGCCCTCATCTTTAGCTCTATTTTCTTTCTTTCCCATATTCTTGGGAGAGTAGGGAGGAGTAGATGAAGTTGAAAGGAGTTTGCTGCTCAATGGCAAAAAAAAAAAAAAAGCAATAATTTAAACCAACTTTCTCCTCTTCCCAAACAGCCCACAATCAGTGTCATTCTAAATGGTAAATAGGAATCTGAAAAATTCATTTTTGCTCATGATTTTTCATTATAGAGAATAAATTTTAACCAGATCAGTATACTATCGTTACTAGAATTCTGCTGTAATGTCATTAACCTGCATTTGAGTGCAGAAAAGATATTTCCTTGCTCACCCTGATGACTCAGGCTTCAACTGAAGTCAGGTCTGCAAAAGGGAGATAAAGGTGCAGAAGTCTGTATGGAGAGAGGAAAAAAACACTCCTTCAGCCAGAGTAGGTTTCCACCCAGATGCAGCTCTTGGATATTGGTTGGTGGCCAAGAGTGGGAGGATATCAAATGGTCCCCTGATGTTTGCCAATGCCCAGGGTATTGGGGCACAGCTGGATGGGAAGGATTTCTGCCTAGAGCTCCATCTCCCAGCCCTACTCTCTGACAAAAGTGATCCCATAGCCAGATGGTAGGGAATGGGGAGTAAGGAAGTCAGAAGAAGAGGAGGACTGGCCAGATTAGCAGGCAGTCCCTTCACCAGAGCAGGGGCTTATGTGTCAAAGAAGGGCACAGATGGTCTTCCAAGTAATTAGAGAAATTAAATCCCCAACATTTTTTAATCCCTGTACAGCCAGACTGCTAAAAAAAAAAAAAAAAGAAAAGAAAAAGAAAGGAAAGAAAGGAAGGAGGGAGGAAAGAAGGAAGGGAGAGAGGGAGGAGGGTGAAAGGCTCTTTGAATCACTTGGGCAAAGGGGTACATCTTGACATTCCTTCCCAGAAGCACTAGGGTTTCTCATCTTCCTCTTTTACAATTTCCTGAATCATGTTTCATCCTTTGTCTCTTCCTCTAGCCCCCACCCTCTCCCATCCGGCTCATATAATTAGGAGAATTGGCTGAAATATAATCTCTTGGCTGAGGCCGGAAATGTCTCCCTTATAGGTTCTTGCTGATTGTTTCAGCTGAATTCCCACTAATAGTAGAAAAACTTCATTTTCAACATCCTCAGTAATGTTACAACTTGACCTGGGAGCCTGGGATAGTGATTACTGCTTGATTTTGACCCCATCCTTAACTAGTTGTGAAGGATGAGTGAACCCTTTGTCACTAGCTCTGACTACACATTGATGGTGACAGGTGTACAGGATCTAGTGTAAGAGGTACCTCTTGGCTCTGGCCAAGGAGAAAGGGCTTTGCAAAGAACCAGAGCGACAGATGACCTTAACAGAGCTACCTGTTCCTAGAATGAAATTCCTAGACTGTGATGGGGCTTTGTGTGTATTATCTCACCACTACAGTAGGTGAACAGTGTCCTTAACAGTGTGATATAGGGGAAAGACTGTTGGATTGGGTGAGAGTTGATATGGTTTTAGCCCTGCCTCTGCCATAATTCACTGTGTTGCTTCTGCAACTTGCCTTACCTCTCTGGGCCTCAAATTCCTCCTTTGTAGAATGGAGATGATACTGTCTATTTCTCAGGGTTTTTGAAAGGCTTAATCAGAATAGTGCTGTGATAGTATTTTGAAAAGCATAAAGAGTTATAAAATAAAATAGAATATTATTTTATCCATCTTTTCCCCTAATCATTCTTTTATATTTTAAATGTACGAATAGGTCCCTCATCCCAGATACTTACTCCTGGGAGAACAAAGTTGAACTGAATGATTTCAGAAGTTACCAAGCATGGACCGAAATGGATTTGAAGAGATGTGGATCATTGGACCATGATTTAGCAGGTTCACTGAGGGTGTGTGTTCGCTCATTCACACAACAAATCAGGCAGAAGTGAAGGTGTCCTTTTCTGCTGCCACAACAGCCTGTAAAAGCCTCTGGCCAACTATTTTATCTAACTGCCATGCTGAGAAAAGCAGGAGAAAAGCAGTTGCTGCTCTGCTCTTTGTGCAGATTTTAGGATGCTGGTTTGGAAGATTTTAAAAAATATCTCCAGCTGCCTGGAAAGCACCATTCACAACGCTAAAATGTAGCAATTAACTGCTTTTTTCAGACTAGCAAATATTTTAAAAATTGATAATACTGAGTGTTGGCTGAGATGTGGGAAAATAGGCAGTCTCATAAGGAAAGTGTAAATAGCAGAATCTTTGGAGGATGATGTGGCCTTTCTACTCTACCCCAAATTTCACAACACAATCAGGCTATGGAAAGGAAGAAGGATTCCCTAGATCCTGAAAGTCCGCTTTATAATAATTCTTAACATGTTTAAAGCATTTTATAATTTATATATGTGATCTTATGTGATCCACAGTATAAGTCAATACACGTATGTAATCATACATCAATTTGAAAAATAAGGAAACCAAGGTTCAGATGTATTCCCTTAATTTGTTCAGAGTCTTACTGTTAGGAAGTGGTGGAGGTAGGATTAAGAACCCTAAATTCCAGTTGGTGCTCCTTTTCCTACACAGCAAAATGGACAGAACACAAAGGAGGGATCTTCTTACTAGAAGGGACCAACAATACTTTCTGGAATAGGATGGAACATAAGTCAATTTTTTAAAAAGAAACATCTGGGTAGGCATAACATCTGCCAAAGTGTCACTTAGATGTTTTTGATATGCCCTGTGGATTGTCAAGACTTGTTTGGTCGCAAGTGACAGAAACTCTACTTAAACTGCAGCAGGTTCCCAGACAAAGTCATCAGGCTTGGCTTTTATCCCTTGGTTCTGTTTTCCTCGGTGTTGACTTTATTTTTAGTTAGGCTCCCCCCATGGCAAACTGATCCCAGCAGCTCCAGCCTTATACTCTTCTAGTGTAGTAACCCCAGCATTATGAAAGTCTTTTTCCCAATACCTCCAGCTTTGACCAGAACTGGATTACCTATGCAATCCTAGGGTCAAATGACTGGGTCAGCCCCAGGCCAAACCCCATGACCTGAAACTGAAAGCAAAAACAGGATTCTGTTACCAAAAGCATGGATACTGAGAAGACCAAAACAATCCTTACAATACTCTGTAAAGTAACATAGAGAAGTTAGACATTTTGATTGGAAAAGGGGAACATAAGGCTTTTGTGATTCCCACATTGAAGACTTCCTCAAAACACCCTTTTATGGAAAAAGAGAAAGCTTCCCAGGAAAAATACGGCTCCTCTATTCCCTACAAATCGATTTGTGCAAAGAAAGCAATACCCTCTGCCCACTGTGATCAAGAAGACGTCCTGTCCACTGCTTGTCCAGATGCCTACTGCCTCACTGTGCTCTGTGGGGAGCCTCTGAGGAAGGAAATGGTTTCCATACTTAGAGCTGTTTCACTGGTGGCTAGATTAAGCAGGAAGAACATAGAAGATGTGAATCTGTTGATACGTCTAGAGCTAAAAATCTGGAACCAAGGGGATATGGAAGAGTAAATGTGTGTGTATATGTGTTTGTGTGTGTATATACATTTATGTATAACTGTAGGAAACAAAGGATAGATTAGAAGAGGGGAAGGGAAGGAAAAAAAAGAAAGAATAAAGGAAAAAGTGAGAGTTTGTCTTTCGAAGTATGTTCCATATCCTCATTGCCTTTCTTCTCTTCTTCCTGCTTTTATTAGTTAGGATATTGACTAGATGGAGACAAAAATATCCATGGCTTAATCAAGGTAGAAGTTCTGTTTCTCTCCCAGGTAAAACTCTGAACTAGTAGACTGGGCAGGGCTGATCAGAAGCACTGTTCCCCAAGGTCATCCTGGGACTCAGTTCTAGCCATCTTGCTACTCCACCCATGGTAATACACTCATCCACAGGGTCAAGGTTGATTCACCATTATTATATCCCAAAGAGAGGATGAGAAAGGCATGCAGCTTCCTGTTAAAGGTGTGACCTGGGGGTTGCCAGCATCGCTTTGGCTCACTTCCCTTTTGGCCAGAATGTAATCACATTGTCATAGGCAGCTGTAAGAGAGGTTAAAAATGTATTATAGCTGACTGCCGAGCACCCAGCTAAACTTAGGGAGAATTCATTACTAACTGAAAGATGGGGGTATTGGGGAACAATTAGCAGTCACTCTCCTTCACCCCTCCAAACCAAGCCAGCTTCTACCCATCTGTCTCCCTTGAAACACTCTACAGCCTTCAAGAATTAGCTTATATGACCCGTTTTAAGAAGCCATTCCTGTTCCTCTCCCTCCGTTGAGCTCCCATGGTCCCATTTCACACATCGTACGGCCCTTAGACTGTCTGGCATTTTAGGTAGATGGATTCCTCTACTAGTCTATGAGTTCCTGGAGGACAGGGATGAAGTCCAAGTCAGATCTCTGCCATCCACCACACCCATCACACAGAAGGGCCTAAGAAATGATTACTAAATTAGCAAACCTGCTTCTCTTTTCTGAACCTCTTGAGAGTAAGTTGCAAATATCGTTAGAGTGTTGGAAAGTTAGAAACCCCTAAGTACTTGAGTGTTTATTTTCTAAAAGCAAGTAACTTCTCCTACATAACCATATTTCTTTATTGTGGTTTACAGGGAGATGTCCTTACATTCTTGGAGGAAAAGAAAGAAGGAAGAAAAAACAAAGCAGAAAAGGAAAAAAATATATCTCCAAGTCTTTGCAGTGATCTATGTTGGATCACTCCCATGCTTAGCCAGGTTGTTTGCAACCCCAGCTTAACCTCCACTTTCTGCTCGCCCTGAGCCTAAAGAACAGCCAGAGGTGAACGTGTACGGTCATCTCAGTTCTTCTCTAAGCATGTGTCCTTCCCTTTGCATGTATATGGCTTTCTAGATTCTCCAATATGCACAGGAAACTTTCAAAGCCCTTATTCCCTCCCTTCCCCAAATATCACCTCTGGGATTTTCTTCCCAGGATTTTGGTGTGTCTGTTGTTTGCCCCAACTATTATTTTTCACCCAGGCAGGTGCTAGTTTGTTCATTTGCCTTTCAATGTTTTTAGGGAAAGCCCTCTGTGTAGCTTCTCTGCCCTGATAGAGTTCCAGGTTAAGTGAAACAAAAGAAAGCCCTTTGCATCAGTCCTTTGGGGAAACCCCAGTCAAGACAAAAAGACAAACTCTACTCCTTTGGAACAAGGTCCACTCTGCTTCTTCCAGAAGCAGGCACCCATACCAGGAACATCACCTGCCATCTTTAAGACTGCCACTGTACCAGTGAGCAGGGAGGACGGTGGGGCTAGGGTAAGATAAAACATCACAAAGATCTGCTGTGTTTCAGTGGCCTTCCTCCTGGGTTAGCATTTATTTGCTAAACTTTTAGCATTTAGTTGCTTTAAACTTTTGAATATCTCCCATTTAGTTGCTTTAAACTTTTGACTATTTCCCAAAGTTCTGGTGAGATTGAGACAGTTTTTGTCAAGTCTTTTCAGAGTTTCTGGAGACAGAACCCATACTTTGCCATTTTTTCACTGATGCCCCTTCTATCCTCCATGTCTTTTTACTATACCTTATCTTTTTGTGCCATCCTCTAGGTGAATTCCTCAGAACAATATTCCAATTCACTAAATCTCCTTCAACTGTGTCTATTTAAAATTGTTTATCTTGTTTATTGAGGGTTCCCCCCACCTCCATAACTGTACTTTTCCATTTAAGGAAATCCTTTTAAGGATTTCTAATTGATTCATTTGTTTATATTTTTTAAACTTTCCATTTTGAAATAATTTTATATTTACAGAAGAATTATGAAATCATACAGAGAGTTCCTGTGTATTCTTCACCCCGCTCCCCCTAATGGTAACATCTCACATAACCATGATACATTTATCATGTCAGAATGTGAGAAAATAATATTGATACAATGTTATTAACTTTATTCAGATTTCCTCAAGTTTTTCACTAATGTCCTTTATATGTTCAGAGCCCATCCAAGATACCACATTACATCCAGTATTCAGATCCTCTTAGTCTCCTCCAGTCTGTCACAGTTTCTCAGTCCTTCCTTTTCTCTCACAACCTCAGCGCTTTTGAAGAGTACTGGACAGACGTGTAGTAGAATGTCCTTTAATTTAGTTTTTTTCTGATGTTTTCTCATTATTAAACTAGGGTTATAGATTTTGGGTAAGAATACCATAGGTGTGAAGTGCTCATCTCATCACATCACATCAGAGAGTTTATAATATCAGTCTGTCAATATTATTGAATTTAACCTTGATCACTTGGCTAAGGTGGTATCTGCCAAGTCCTTCTACTGTAAAGTTACTATTTTTCCCTTTCCATACTATGTGCCTCAGAAGTGAGCCACTAAGCCCAGCCTACACTCAAGAAGAAGGAAATTCAGCTCTACCTCCTGGAGGGAGAAGTGTCAAATAATTTGTGGACATTATTAAAACCACCACAGTACTTATTAATTAAATTGATTGATTTTATAT
>NW_006790672.1:0-1052 GCF_000442215.2 Lipotes vexillifer | reverse complement strand
CACGGGCTTAGTTGCTCCACGGCATGTGGGATCTTCCCAGACCAGGGCTTGAACCTGTGTCCCTTGCATTGGCAGGTGGATTCTTAATCACTGTGCCACCAGGGAAGCCCCTTTAGGTCATTTTAATAAAATAAAATTATAAAATCAAGTAAAACACAGAATCAGAATACTAAACAAGACAAATGTATAGTTACTGAATTATTGTTAGGTGAACACCCTTATAACTATATTCCAGGTCACCCAGATGACTAGAACTTTGCCATTTACCCCAGAAGTCCCTCCATGGCTCCACTCTGATCTCAATATCCTTCCTTCTTCCAAAAGTATCCATTATCCTGTCTTTATAGTAATCACTTTCTTGTGTTTCTTTGTAGTTTTTCACCTGTGGGCAATCCTACATAACTGTAGTTGAGTCTTGTCCATTCAAAAAATTGTTATGTCTTTAAGCGGCTTTTAATCTTCAGGATTTCACTTCATTTTTTCTTTTCTTTACACTTTTTCAGATGGAGATTCAAGGACTTTTGGTGTCTGGAATCCCACAGTCTGGATTTTGCTTTTGGTGCTGTTCAACATGCTCCTCTATCCTCTGTTTTTCCTGCAGATTGGCAGCTGGAGCCAGATGCTTGATCAGACTTAGGTCAAATTCCTTGGAAAAGACCGTAGGTGGTGCTGTATTCCTTCATCAGCAGGTGCACCATGTCTGCTTTTCATTCTTTTTGTGATATTAGCAGCATTTGATGCCCAATGTCTAGATCCAATAATTTATTGGGAATTGAAAAATAGTGATATTCTAATTCAGTAATGTTTTTTTTATTAGTTGGAATACCTTTTATAACAATGCTATTTTTATAGCCAGTAAACAATAGTGCAATTGTGTATGGGAAATATAGGATAAATGTTTGATTCTTTCTCTTACAAGACTTCAGATAGTGACTTGAATCCCTATCACAGTCCAAAACTGGTCAATCAGTTTTAAAAATCTATGGACTAGGGCTTCCCTGGTGGCGCAGTGGTTGAGAGTCTGCCTGCTGATGTGGGGGACACGGGTTCGT
>NW_006790671.1:0-1159 GCF_000442215.2 Lipotes vexillifer | reverse complement strand
CCCCTTTCCCTAACCCTAACCCTAACCCTAACGTTAACCCTTACCCAATGCCTTACCCTCACCTGTTCCCTAATCGTAAAACGTATGCTAACACTAACCTGTGCCCTAACCCGTACGCTAACTCTAAAGCATTGTCGTACCCTCAATTGTACCCTAAACCGTCCCTGTTTCCTAACCCTAACCCTAACCTTAACACTTACCCGAATCCTTACCCCCCCGTGTCCTAATCCTAATCTGTAGGCTAAGATTAACCCGTGCCCTAACACGTACGCTAACCCAAACCGATGTCATACGCTAATCTGTACCCTAAACCATCTCCGTTACCTAACCCTACACCTAACTCTAACCCTTACACTAACTCTTACCCTTAGCCTTACTCTAAACTGTGCCCTAAACCTATCCCGTATGCTCACACTAACCCATCCCCTAACAGGTACGCTAAACATAAACCGTTGTCCTACCCTAACCTGTACCCTAAAACGTCCCTGTTCCCTAACCCTAACCCTAAACCTAACCTTAAACCTAACGCTTACCCTTAGCCTTACCCTAAACCGTGCCCTAATCCTAACCCGTACGCTAACACTAAACCATGCCCTAACATGAACGTTAACCCTAAACTGTTGTCAAACCCTAACCAGTGCCCTAAACCATCCCCGTTCCCTAACTCTAACCCTAAACCTAACTGTAAACCTAACGCTTACCCTTATCCTTACCCCAAACCGTGCCCTAATCCTAACCCGTACGCTCACACTAATAGGTGCCCTAACTCATACGCTAACCCTAAACCTTTGTGGTACCCTAACTTGTTCCCTAAACCATCCGCATTTCCTAACCTTAACCCTAACCCTAACCCCTACCCTTAGCCTTACTCTGAACTGTGCCCTAATCTTAACCTCTAGGCTAACACTAACCCGTGCCCTAACACGTACGCTAACCCTCAACCGTTGTCGTACCCTATCCTGTACGCTAAACCATACCCGCTCCCTAACCCTAACCCTAACCCTAACACTACCCTTAACCTTCGCCCGACCCTAAATCTTGCCCTAATCCTAACCCGTACGCTAACACTAAACCGTGCCCAAACAGGTAAGCTAAACTTAAAGCGTTGTCTTACCTTAAACTGTATCCTAAACCGTCCCCGTTACCTAACCCTAAACCT
>NW_006790669.1:0-1896 GCF_000442215.2 Lipotes vexillifer | reverse complement strand
TGGTGGCGCAGTGGTTGAGAGTCCACCTGCCGATGCAGGGGACACAGGTTCATGCCCCGGTCCTGGAAGATCCCACATGCCATGGAGTGGCTAGGCCCGTGAGCCATGGCCACTGAGCCTGAGCGTCTGGAGCCTGTGCTCCGCAACGGGAGAGCCCACAATAGTGAGAGGCCCGCGTACCGCAAACAAACAAACAAAAAAAAATGAAGGCGAGGGACTTCCCTGGCAGTGCAGTGGTTAAGAATCTGCCTGTCAATGCAGGGGACACATGTTTGAGCCCTGGTCTGGGAAGATCCCACATGCCTCAGAGCAACTAAGCCTGTATGCCACAACTACTGAGCCTGCACTCTAGAGGCCGTGAGCCACAACTACTGAGCCCATGTGCCACAACTACTAAAGCCTGTGCACCTAGAGCCCTGCTTCACAACAAGAGAAGCCACCGCAATGAGGAGCCCTAGCACCACAACGAGGAGTAGCCCCCACTCAATGCAACTAGAGAAAGCCCATGTGGAGCATCGAAGACCCAATGCAGCCAAAAATAAGTAAATAAATAAATAATTTTTAAAAAAGAAAGAAGAAGGTGAGGGACTTCCCTGGTGGTACAGTGGTTAAGACTCCACACTCCCACTGCAGGGGGAGTGGGTTCGAGCCCTGGTCAAGGAACTAAGATCCCACATGCTGTGTGGCATGGCCAGAAAAAATTAAAAAATAATTTAAAAAATTTTTAAATAGTGAAGGCAAAATTAAGATATTCCCAGATTAAAAAAATCTAAAAGAGAAAGAGGGAATGAATTCATCACTAGTAGATGTTCTGTAAAGGAAATACAAAAGGGAGTCTTCAGGCTAAACAAAAAGATACTAGACAGTAACTTGAAGCCATAAAAAGAAATAAAGAAAAATGGTTAAGAAACTATACAAGATAATATAAAACCCATTATTGGTTATTATACTTTGGGTTTGTAACTTCTCTTTGCGACAGTAACAATATGAGGGGCTGTGTAATGGAAATATATAGGACCAGAGTGTTTGTAACTACTGAAATTAAGCTGGTATTATTCAAACTAGGTTGTTAAAAGATTAAGATGTTAATTGTAATCCCCAAGGTAACCTCTAAGAAAATAACTAACAGGCATACAGAAAAGAAAAGAAGAATGGAATCAAAATAATAGGCTACAAAAAAAATCAACTAAATACCCAAAAAAGGCAATAATGGAAGAATTTAGGAACAAAATGCATACATGACATCCAGAAAACAAACAGATAACAGAAGCAAATACTTTCTTATCAGCAATTACTTGAAATGTGAATGGAATAAACTGTCCACTTAAAAGATGGAAATTGCCAGAATGGATAAGAAAACACAATCCACCCATATGCTGCCTATAAGAGATTCACTTTACATACAAAGACACAAAGAGGTTAGAAGTAAATGACGGAAAAAGTACAAGACACAAAGGACATTATATATTGGTAAAAGGTTCAATCCATCAAGAAGATATGACAATTATACACCTATATTCAACTAACAAATTATGAACCAAAACACATGAAGCAAAAATTGATGGCACTGAAGGGAGAAATATGTTATAAAATAATAGTTGGAGATTTCAATACCCCACTTTCAATAACAGAACAAGACAGAAGATCAACAAATATCTTTCTGACCACTATGGAATACAACTAGAAAGCAATAATGGAAGGAAAGCTGGAAAACTCACAAGTATGAGGAAATTAAACACAAACAACCAATTGGTCAAAAAGGAAATCACATGGGAAATTAGAAAATACCTTGAGATGATAAACACAAGACATCAAAACTTAAGGATGGGGCTTCCCTGGTGGCGCAGTGGTTGAGAGTCCGCCTGCCGATGCAGGGAGCACAGGTTCGTGCCCTGG
>NW_006790668.1:0-276 GCF_000442215.2 Lipotes vexillifer | reverse complement strand
CTTTTTTTTTTTTTTTTTTTTTTGGTGGTGTGCGGGCCTCTCACTGTTGTGCCCTCTCCCATTGCAGAGCACAGGCTCCGGACGCGCAGGCTCTGTGGCCATGGCTCACAGGCACAGCTGCTCCGCAGCATGTGGGATCCTCCTGGACCGGGATACGAACCCGTATCGCCTGCATCGGCAGACAGACTCTCAACTACTGTGCCACCAGGGAAGCCCTACCATACTGTCTTGATTACTGTAGCTTTGTAGTATAGTCTGAAGTCAGGGAGCCTGATT
>NW_006790667.1:0-1886 GCF_000442215.2 Lipotes vexillifer | reverse complement strand
GAGAGGCCCGCGTATCGCAAAAAAAAAAAAAAGAGAATTGACTGGGACTTTCCTGGTGGTCCAGCGGTTAAGACTCCATGCTCCCAATGCAGGGGGCCTGGTTTCAATCCCTGGTCAAGGAACTAGATCCCACATGCCACAACTAAGATTCTGCATGCCGCAACTAAAGATCCTGCACACCGCAACAAAGATCCCTTGTGCTGCAACTAAAGACCCGGCATGGCCAAATAAATACATTAATTAAAAAAAAAAAAATTGACTGCAAGCTCAGTATAACTCAATAATATGACCAGTTCAGTGTGATTCCTAGGTTGCACTAGTTGTATGTAATGTTCGGAATAGTTCCACTGTATTTATGTTGTCTTGAACTAGGGTGATAGATTTTAAGATACATATTGACTAACTTGAGCACATCCCCTAAAAAGTTAATTCAGTGAGACTGAGACTATGTCTGTTATTCACTGCTATATCTCCACTACATACAATATAGAGTATTAATGCCTGGCGGACCAAAGGTGCTGAGGTTTTTAATTTTTTTAATTACTGAATCCAGGGAGTAGAGAATAGGATGGTGATGTTTCTTTTTTACTTCTTGAGGAATGATAAAATGAATAGGGTATGCTTCCTTAGAAGAGGAGATTAGTGAATATATCAACCAAATTTGAAAATTTGAGGCCTAGTCATACAGAAGAGAATGTGGACCTCAGTAGCTCTAGAGAACTGAACTGGGACTAGAGACTATAAATTATAGGAAAGCAGATTGTATGTTAAACTACTTTCTAATTATTAAGCCTTTAAAAAAAATAGAATGTATTATTTCATGAGGTCACTGGAAAAGAAGTTTAATGACTTATTTGAGGGGTGTAAAAAAATAAATTTTGTGTGAAACGTGCAGTTGGTTTATCTGTACAAACTAAATTCATCCTAATTTAAGCCCTGTAATCTCTTGTTTCAGTCTTCCATAACGTTAATATTCTTTATCAGTTATTGTCTTATAAGCTATTATAGGTCTCATGGTCTTAAGGAGAAATAAATGACTTTTTATCTCCCCGTTTAATTTTTAAGTTTGGTGAAGAGCAGATACTGTATCTTACTATAATAGAATTTTTTTTAATGGTATGCTTGTAATGCAGAAATCTTGATGGATCCAGAAATCTTGATAGATTTTGAATAGCCCCAAGTGTCTGCTTCATTTATTAGCATTATGGATGGTGTACCAATTAATCTGGCATCAGATTGCTGATAGTACCTTAACATTTGTTGAATCTGATGGGTGCAATAGTCATTACACCCCTCCATATGATATATAATGAATCTTCATATTATAATGAATAAGTTCTATGAGATATTACTATGAAATAGTACTACAGAAGTCTGGATTTTTTTTTTTAATCTTTGCTGCTTTCATAGCACTTTGCAGAGTATCTTTTTCATATAAGCTATTCAATAAATATTTATTAAAAGGCTGGAAAATCTCTTGAGTCCTTAAAAAAACCAGTCACCCATTTGAGGAATTATTTCTTGTTTTACAGAAAGTTTACAAGCCAAAAGTACTTTGGTCCAAATGTCAAGGTTATTAAATTATATTGTTAATTTATTCTTATGTCAACAGGGCTTAATTAATGATGCTCCATTTATTTATTCCAAACTTAGATACATAGCTATAAAAATAATTTTCCTCTTTGTCAAACTTCCAAAAAACTTACTTGATCTGTACTTCCTCTGCTTTCTTTAGATGGACTTATTCCAGTTTTGCCATATTAACAGTTGTGGGGTATTCCTTTTTGAACTGTACCCCATGTCTAGAGTATCACTTTTCTTACAGATTCACATGTATGTGGCCAAAGGAACAACTCCATGTTTTCTAAAAGGCCTAGAGAACATGT
>NW_006790666.1:0-953 GCF_000442215.2 Lipotes vexillifer | reverse complement strand
GGTCCGGGAGGATCCCACATGCCGCGGAGCGGCTGGGTCCGTGGGCCATGGCCGCTGGGCCTGGGTGTCTGGAGCCTGTGCTCCGCGGCAGGAGAGGCCACAGCAGTGAGAAAAAAGTTTAAATCCCTATGGCCAGTTTAAATTGTTAACTTAATGAGAAAGGTATTGAAGGGTAAAATAAAATTTTTTCACAGGGAACCTATATATGCTTAATAGATTAGAATTCACACAAACTTCTTTGAAATACTTTTTTTTCCACAAGAAACATAAATATTTTCTGTCATTTATAATGTTTTTAAAGTAAGATTAATATTTTTCTTTAACCATATTTTAGTGTCCTTTCTTGGTGGGAGTATTATTTGTTCAACAGAAAAGAACTGCTGGTTCTTGCTTATTTTAAAGTAGGGAGACTAGTAGCAAATGTTCCATTAAGTCAATCTTTTTGTCACTTGTCAAACTGTGAATAAGGTCACTATAGTTCATCTGATTGATCTAGAAGTGTCATTTGAATGAGTCATTTTCAAAAGCAATGAGAAGTCTTCTGCAGTTTTCCCTGTTCCTGGAACTTGTCAGTCTCTGGTCATATCATTTTAGTAAGCAAAACTTTTGAGAGCTGCAGGAATCTACAGTCACCTGAGCCTGTGGCATTTGATGCAATGTATCACTTATACTAAAATACTTAAAATCCATATAAAAGGTGTTGGGAACTATAGCTACTCTGAAAGTAGGCTTTTCTAGAAGGTGAATGACTGAAGTGTCAACATTTATAGTAGAAGGTAGCACCTAACACTTAGGATCTTGTGAATTATTCTATCATTGATACAATTGCAAGAATAGGACCTAATTTGTAAAGCTTCACTAGAATCTTAAATGTATCTTTAAAATTGGAGATTATGGGGCTTCCCTGGTGGCGCAGTGGTTGGGAGTCCGCCTGCCGATGCGGGGGATGCGGG
>NW_006790665.1:0-205 GCF_000442215.2 Lipotes vexillifer | reverse complement strand
AAAAAAACTGAGTATGACTTTTCTGGTAAGCTGCCTTTCCTGGTGATACCCTGTTCTGGCCTTACTTTCCTCTTAGTCTGTGAAAATAAGGATTTGATACAATCAACTTTGTTTTGCCCTGCTCTGAGCAGAATTCACTCTGTGCTGTTTCTGCTTTAATTTAAAATCTTTGGTTCCCATCAACATTCCATTGCAACTACGTTTT
>NW_006790664.1:0-2123 GCF_000442215.2 Lipotes vexillifer | reverse complement strand
TGCTGAACTCACTAAACTCGAGGCTTCTCTAAGAGTTCTACAGTTTCTTTGTCTGCGATTCCCTCAAAGCTTTCTGGGTGTTTCCATTATACTATTTCCATTTGGGCTTTCACTCGAGGTAGGTGGCATGTATAACAGTGAAGCAAGTTGGGGGGATGGTTCTAAAGTAAAGAGTCTATATTTTATTTAGTTCCCTCTAAAATCTCTTCTCCCTGACTGCTGTTCAAATTTCTTGCTTCCTTTTCTTTCTGTAGGGAGAGGACACAGAAAAATGGCTATTATACATTGTCATGTACTCTTTTCTACTCTGTTTTTTAGAATAAAGTATGCTTAGCTCTCAAAGTTTGGCACTTTCTATTTAAATCTAGTGTGGAATTACAAGAAAATCTGTTTTTTCTTTTAACAAAAACTGAGTCTTAAAAATCAAAACGTTTCAGCCTATTGTTTCTGAGCAACAATATTTAAAAATTCATTTAGAAATTCAGTTGAAATTTTTTGTCTAAAGCAGTTAGCCATTTTCCCCTTGAAGTCCACATATATACAATGATATCACTTGTTTAAGTGTGGTGATAAAATGAATGTAAAACATAATTTAACATCAAAATACTGCCCAATGTAAAATATAATTTAATATCAAAATACTGCCTGATGTATGGTTCAGTTATAGCAAATATGAAAACCTTATGATAAGATATTCTATTACCAATTTTTTCCCCATAGTTTCTAATTCTTTCCCCTTAGTCTACATATTTTCTCTAGGCCCAATGTTTTAGTTTTATTTAAATATTATTGAACAGAGTTCCATCTCTGACAATGGCTGAGTGGGGTATTAAGGACTAATCCTGGCATTGATAACAATTGCAAAAGATGGCCAGAATAGAAAGTAAATATCTGTTTAAGGCACCAAAAAGCTGCTGAGACAGTTTATAGGGCCAGAATCCCCCAAAAGAAAAAGCCTAGAGAGGGGAACTCAGCATTTGGTCCTCTTTTCCCTCAAGGTAGTTGCTGATTCCGAAAGTGAAAGCTGTGGTTGAGGGCATGAGAGGCTGAGCAATCTCCTCGAGCTGGAAAAAACCTACCAAGGAGGAGTGGTCCCGGGAAACACACCAGCCTTTTGTTTGGGACCCTGAAAGGCTATGCAGAGGAGTAACAGCGAACAGGAAACAGTCCAGCCCTTACAACAGTGGTTCTCAATCATGAATGCACATTAGAATTACCTAGGGAGACTGAAAAAGATATTGATGCCCTATAATTTAAAAACTATCTATGCAATTATGCTGAGTGAAAGGAGCCAATCTCATGAGGATCTGCATGATTTCTATTTATATAACAATCATGGAATAACACTCATGGAGAACAGATTAGTGGTTGCCAGGGGTTAGGGATGGAGGGGAGGAGATGGGTGTGGCTATAAAGGGTGTCACAGGGAGGGATTGTATAGTTGAGCACCTTGATTGTGGTGGTGGTTATGGAAGGCTACAGATCTGAAAAAATGACATAGAGCCCCCCCACACACACACAGATAACTACTGAAATCTGAATAAGCTGTATGAATTGTGCCAATGTCCATTTCTTGGTTTTCATATTGTAGTTGTGTACGATGTTGGTGTTTGGTAGGAGAGATTTGGGAAAGGGGTACATGAGACTTCCCAGTACATTTCTTTGTAACAACCTATGAATCTATAGTTACTTCAAAATAAAAGTTTAAAAAAACTACCAAAAAAATCAATGCCTCACTCCAGAGCAATTGAATCAGACCTCTGGAGTGGAGTCTAGGCACCTGCATATTTTTAAAGCTTCCATTGTGATTCTAATGTGCATCTAGGGTTGAGAACCACTGCCTTACCAGCATTGTAAGGCCACTTTTAATAATTTCAATACTTGGATTAAGGTTTTCTGCCACTAGTCTAGTTTATTCCAGAGCGAGAGTAAATCCTCTATGGAAGAAGATAACATCATTCAGGGTCAAAAATTGTCTCTATAATTTTTCAAACTCAATGCCCATCAAGAAGACAAGATTTGGGCTTCCCTGGTGGCACAGTGGTTGAGACTCTGCCTGTCAATGCAGGGGACACGGGTTCGTGCCCCGGTCTGGGAGGATCCCACATGCTGCGGAGCGGCTG
>NW_006790663.1:0-2926 GCF_000442215.2 Lipotes vexillifer | reverse complement strand
ACGGAGCGGCTGGGCCCGTGAGCCATGGCCGCTGAGCCTGCACGTCCGGAGCCTGTGCTCGGCGATGGGAGAGGCCACAACAGTGAGAGGCCCACGTACCGCAAAAAAAAAAAAAAAAAGGAGGGGCAATCTCTCCCAGGCAGAAAGATTTCAAAAAATCAACTTCATATTATACAGAAAAAATTTAAAAATGCACACACATACACTCAACAATACACTAGTTGTCAAGTCTTCAGGAATAAGAAGGTCCAGTGTCAGTGCATCCTATTACCTGAAAGAAATTGTGTAAGTGACATAAATGGAATTTATATTAATGCTTTTTAATTTTTTCATTTTGCTAGATAGGAACTAAAATATGGCGTGAATCAATGTTCAACACCTGGCAATCCTAATGATGACAGATAGATTGTGAAGAAACAAAAATGAAAACATGTTGTCATATGAATGTGGTTATCTGGCACATAACTTTTCACAATTCAGTTTCTAATTTTGAGACACAGTTTATGCTTCCATAGGCTCTACCTGAGTGGTTTTCACAAAAGGCTGCAAGTAGTATTGTGTTCTTTGAGTTCTGTCCAAACAGATCTGTGAGACATTCAGGCCCTTTAGTTTCTCTCCAGATAGTTTGGGAGTTCCTGGGGAAGCTCTACATTATATGCTTCACTATGGTCCTCTCATCTATCACCGCTGTCTGACTTTTTTGACCTTTCCTGCTATTGGTGCCTAATATATTCTCCCAAAGTCCTCAGACCCGGTTCAGTGTTCTTATCAAAACAACCTGTGCTCATGAAGCTACTATATTTGCTGGTGCCAAAGCTGTCAGATTCAAAGCCAGCACTTTTCCTTGTTACTTGCTTTTTTATTGAAGCCACCAGCCTCCCACTCACTGCACCTCCACCCTGGGATTTATGTATGAGGACCTGAAGACTGGACCACAGATCAATCAGAGTGACAGATGTCTTCCTCACCTTAAAGCACTCTTACCTCTTTAGTACTAGCTCACTGCCCTTGAATGTCTATTGAGCCTCACATCTCATCCATAATATTTTTTTTCTCAGAAGTTTTCTCTAACATGAAGCTCCCTAGGCATATCCAGACCCACTTGAATACTATGGTGAAAAGGTTTAGTCTGCTTAAACTAGGACCTCCTATGAAATATAAGGAATTTCTCCCAGTGATGAATTTGACCACTTCAGTTGTATTTACCATGACTAAAGGAATGTCAAATTGTACTTATTTGCTTTCCATCTTTATTAATCAAAGAATAGAATAATAATTAATGCTATTTAACAAATAGATATTTGGGACCTACTATGTACCATGGCTTTTGCTGAATTCTGGAGCTAATAAAACAATAACAAGTGATTTATTCTTCCAAATAAGTGTACAGTCTACTAAGGACATATATATTCATTAATGATACATTCAGGTGATAGGTAGAGGATATCAGGGCATAGGCCGCATAATGAGGTCATAATTCTCAGATATGCAAATTAGAACATAGGTATGGTAGTATATGCTTTTTAAAATTATATTCTAGATATGCAGTTGTGTTTTGAGCATCCTCCCTATGTTTGTAGAGGTGGAAAAAAATGGATGGACAAACACATACCCTTCGATTACTTTATTCCTCCAAGCATTTAACCGGGCCTTAGATGTATGCATTAAACCATTTGATCCAAACATGTATGTCAGGTTGGAATTATTACTGATCAATCAGTAAATCCCAACACATGTATTAATAATCAACTTTTGGATTTTCTGCAGTGCTGGATATTGTGGGACTGAGGAGAAAGGACAGGAAGGCAGACAATCTGTGCTTAGAATTTGTCACCTGATGGGCCTAATTTCCGACATTTTTACTTTTCTTCCCAGCATCTATTTCCCCTTCTCTCCACTCGGTACCCTGATTTTCCTTTGAAGGATTCATCTGCCCCCATTGTAAGCCTTGTGTTATGGGAAGACTTGAAGCTTCCTCTGACTCAGTAGAGCCATCTCTGATCTCAGTGATTGGTTTAGGGGTGTACATCTGACATAAATCAGACCAAGAGAGAAGTAACCCCAGTATTTGTGTGGAAGCTGTCAGAAAAGATGTTGTCTTCTGCCCTGGAGAGTGTGTTGTGAGGATTGGAGAACTGGAGCTGATGCAGCCATGCTGCTACCATGAGGGAAGGACATGATGCTGTTTCAGTGGCCACGGTATGAAGACTAAGATGTAACTCCTCCTGTAGAAGGTAGAAGAGGGAAGCACACTGAAATCCGCAGCACTGTTGTAAAGACTTTCTGTGAAGTTGGTGTTATTATTATCCACATTTTATAAGCAAGGGGGGACTGAGGCTCAGATAAGTTGTTGCACACCTAATAATACTGTATTTATCTGATGGCTGTCTAAAATAGTTCAAACACTTTCCTTTCCCTTTTAATATGGGACTTTGTTAGTACTGGCTTTTGCAGGACAATGTGACACGTGCACATTTTGTGATCATACACCTTGTATCCTCATTTTGAGAGTGATCATATTTGAAGTTCTGCTGAAATAGAGGTACCAAACTCCCAATGTTACATCTTCTACCCTGGAACTCAGTGTTAATTTTCTAGGCAAATTTTAACCTCCTTTGGAAAATTAATTTTAGCCTGGAAACCTAATGGAATGTAGATTACACGGGTTTAATTAACTTATAATTCAGATAAGGAAACCTTTAAGGTGAATGCTAGAAGAAAATTGTTCTTTGTTTTATTTTACCTATCCTTTTTTTTTTTTGCGGTACGCGGGCCTCTCGCTGTTGTGGCCTCTTCCGTTGCGGAGCACAGGTTCCGGACGCGCAGGCTCAGTGGCCATGGCTCACGAACGCAGCCGCTCTGGGGAATGTGGGATCTTCCCGGACCGGGGCACGAACCCGTGTCCCCTGCATCGGCAGGCGGACTC
>NW_006790660.1:0-235 GCF_000442215.2 Lipotes vexillifer | reverse complement strand
TCAGAAAAATGTGGGTGGAAGTCCTGACTTTATAACCTATGAGCATTATGACTAGAGAAATTAAATAATCCTATAATGTCCTTGAAATTCTTGAACTCAGCTACAAATCACTTCGTATAATCATATGCTGATTAAGATTTTGTGATGTTTAAATAACATAATATGTATTCATGATTAGGATTATGAGAGACACAGAAGTAATCACTCAGCATGGATTTTTTTTTGTCTTTAAAAA
>NW_006790658.1:0-213 GCF_000442215.2 Lipotes vexillifer | reverse complement strand
CTAACTTCCCACCAGCAAGAAGAATGAATCAAAGCCTCAGCATGCCATGCCTGAACCAGACTGCGATCTGAAGCAATCCTCCGGGATGGCGGCCAGCTCACAAGAAAGTGAGAGGAGAAAAGGAGTGCAGGGCCACTGTAATTCAGAAAGCTGCAGAGTTATAAATGACAGCTTTCGTCCAAAAATATATTGTAGTAACGATGCGAAGAGAAC
>NW_006790656.1:0-1061 GCF_000442215.2 Lipotes vexillifer | reverse complement strand
CCTGTGCTCCGCAATGGGAGAGGCCACAACAGTGAGAGGCCCGCGTACCGCAAAAAATAAAAATAAAAATAAATAAAAAAATAAAAAAATTCATGTCTTAATTTTCTCCCATGCTCCCATGTAAACGTACAACTGCATGCCAATCTACTTCCCGTTATCTGATTATACATTCTGTCTACATAAATTTGCTCACAACCTTTCACCAATTGAATATTTTTACTATCCTCATTGTCAACCAGATCATAAAAATCTTATACATTATAAATTAACTGCACATTTAAAAATATTTGAATTCTGTAATAAGCATATAAAAATATATATGTAATATATATGTAAGCCATGACATATAATAATAAAATGAAACCACGGAAACTTTGGCCATGAAACCACTGCTTATCTTGAGAATTACATTATCAAAACCCTGGTATTTAATTATGTGCTGTACTTTATTCCGTTCTTTCACCTGACACAAGAGGCAGCTAAGATACAGAATTTTGTATTTATTATTTCCTCTATGTTATATACATTTATCACAAATGTATACATCCCCACACAATATAATGCGTAGCTTAGGTTATTTTTAAACTTTGTATAAACATTTTAATATTTATGAAAACTTATTTTCATGCAACATTAAATATAGTAGATATGTCCACAATGTAGTATTTCATTGTAATTCATTTTCTTGGCTTGGATGGTACAAGCTAATCATAGTTGTCTTGTTTATTTAGATACAACCTTACATTCTCTCATGATATGACCACTATTACTAGAAACTCACTCTTCTCAATAGAACTTTCTTGATCATAGTGTGAGTAATTTAGTTTTCAGAATTTTGGACACATTTAAATACAGAATATTTTAAAGGTTTTTGGTCATGGGTGGCATAACTGTGCTTTATTTGAAATGTTTGAAATTGATTTTTATAATCATTTGTTTTTATTTTTTTTATTTTTTATTTTTTTATTTTTTGCAGTACGCAGGCCTCTCACTGTTCGGGCCTCTCCCGTTGCAGAGCACAGGCTCCGGACACGCAGGCTCAGCAGCCATGGCTCACGGGC
>NW_006790654.1:0-1079 GCF_000442215.2 Lipotes vexillifer | reverse complement strand
AACCCGTGTCCCCTGCATCGGCAGGCGGACGCTCAACCACTGCGCCACCAGGGAAGCCCCATATGGATGTTTTTTAAGGGCAATTTGCATGACTAGCATGTGACCTAGGAAGTCACTCCCATGCCTATGGGAAAGTCAGCCTCTGGCTCAGTTACCATTATCACTGTTGTCCTGGGTGACATTGTCATAGAGGGACCCTGCCATACCTGTTCAGGACCCCAGGCTGCTACCCAGAAGTGATAAATGTTCACATTCACATAATTTAATGAGCTAAAAGTTTTCAGGAGAAGTTGAAGACACCCTTTATTTTATTTCCTGTCCAATCCCATTCTTCACTTCTTCCTAAGAGGCAACCAGTATTTTGTATTCCATACTAAGGTTTTTTATATATTGATGTATAATTTTACCATGCACAGGTACCCACAAAGACTAGGGCTTAGAAGACCCACCCCACCCCACTCCTCTACACTGATTTTGTTTATAAGGGGAAGATTGATTTTGGGTTTTCCAGGGTCCCAAGGAAGACCATCTCCCTCCCTCTGTGGTGATCCTGAGCAGCATTTGGACCAAGCCTGGGTGTGTTCAGAGACTCCTGGATACCTGCTTTAAAATTTAAAAGGTGAGAGATTTGCCCACATGAATCAACCAGAGACCTTTATTTATTTATGAACCAATAACTTTATTGGAAGAAACGGAAAAACTGGAAGAAAAAAACTTAAGTGAATTTCTTCTGCAAGGGCACTATTGCCGTGTGCGTGGCAGGCACGGTGACCAGCGCTCTGGTCACCCCGTGGCTCTGGGGAAGTCCAGTCCAGGCTCAGTTCTTGTCGCTGTCGCCCAGGGTGGGCTTGTCAAAGAGGGACGCTGCCAGGTCGACGTCCGGGGCCCCCATCATGCTCAGGGTGGTGACGTGACCCTCCAGCTCGCTGATGAACGCCACCTGCTGGCTGCGGTAGTGAGTTGCCAGGAAGCGGTGCAGGTGGGGGTCGCTCTTGTCGGTGGCCAGCTGGTGCAGGTGGAGCAGGCTCTGGTTCACGAGCTTCTGCAGGAACAAGGCGCACTTCATGGCCTTGAGGCCG
>NW_006790653.1:0-252 GCF_000442215.2 Lipotes vexillifer | reverse complement strand
ATATTGATTTATTTCTTTTTAAAATCTCTTCTTTATTCCTGGGTTGATCTCTTTTCTTATTCCTTTTTCTTTCTCACTCCATGCATTATTACCTCTGAATCAAGAAAACAGCTAAGATCAGTGGCATCTCACTCCCGCTTTTGCCCTCCTCCTTTATTCCACAGTAATAAGAGGAGGCATGGTCTTGATGTAACATGGGTACCACCTCCAGGGTATTTGCTAAATTTTATGGTAATAATTGTGGCAAATTGA
>NW_006790652.1:0-2127 GCF_000442215.2 Lipotes vexillifer | reverse complement strand
ACCAAAAAAAAAAAAAAAAAAAAAGCATGTGCACATTCCCATTATCTCCCCTGAGCCCACCCCCAGCACCCCAGAGAGATGGCCAAATGTTATTATTCAATACTTTTATTATTAATCACTCTTCCCTTGCCCCTCAAAGAACCAGAGACAGGTTGGGCATCCTGCCCTAGCCCAGTGCCTCTCAAAGCTAACGTGGCCCTGAATACCCCAGGGGAGCTTGTTAAACCGCAGATTCGGATTCCGACAGTCTGGGGTGGGGCCTGAGATCCTGCACGTCTAACAACCTCAGGATGTTACTGACATGGACCCCATGTTAAACAGCAAGGCTTAGGTCACACGGTGAGTTTAGGGCTAGACCTAGGACACTAATCCAGGCGTTCTACCCTCCCCCCAGGATCCTGCCCTGGGGGAACAAGGCTCGCTCACCTCACTCTTCACGGGTTGGGGCCTCTTGCCCAGTTTCACCTCCAGGAAGTGCAAAGGGGCAATCATGGCCCCAATGTTGCGGATGTCGGCGTATTTCAGCTCCTCTGCAGTCAGAGCCGAGCTGGGGAGTCCGGTCAGGGGGCCGAGCCCTGGCAGAGAGCCCGCAGTCATGGAAGGGTCTGGGATCTGCCCAGGCATCATAGCAGGAGGAGCGGCAGTCCAGCCTGGAGTGGACAGGAGAAGAGGACAGGCACTGTCAGCCGGGTGAGAGGTTCCATGAGGGCTTTAAGTCCCTGTGTGTTACCAGGACCCCACCCTTTCTTTCACCAATGTCCCCCTAAACCCCCTCCCCACCTTAAGGTGCTCTTCCTGCCCTTAAGTCCATTCTGTTATTGAGGGAAACTTGATCAGTTAATTCACACCAAGGTTATTGTTGGCACTTAGGCAATGCTTAACCCAATCACAGGCCACATTGATTCCGCATTTGCTATGGGCTGGGCACTGCAGTAATCCTTCCATCAGTCCCATAAGACTGGGTCAGAGGCCATGACACGGAGGAAGAAGCCAAGGCTTAGAAAGAGAACTCGCTCCAGACTGTAGTTAAAACTGGAGGAGCTGGATTTAGACTGCAACACGCTGCCTCCAAAGAGAATGGATCAGAATGGAGGCATCTCAAGCACCTTTGCACCTGTTTAAGAGGGAGCTATTTTGGGGCTGTCATGGCGCTTCCCCTCAAATCACACATCCCATTCCGCATACTTGTTAAGACACCCTGAATACGAAATGAAGCTGATCTAAGTTAACAGTGAATGTGTGTGTGAGTGTGTACATCTGGCATCTATGAGGAAGAGACTGAGGCACAGGAGATGGAATTAATTAGCATGTGCCTCCCCAGTGGAGCCCAGTATGAGAAAAGTCCTCCACGGGCTCTTCACTTTCAAAGCAAACACATATTCTAGCTCCACCAGACCCAGAAGGTTTGCAAAGGAAGACAGATTCAGGCATGAAAGAAAGACATAAAGTAGACAGGTCAACACTAAGGGAATTCTTTTTCCTTCTTTTCACTGGGGGAAGCTCATGGGTAAGAAACTATCCCTTCAAGGCACAGATGGCAGGGAAGAAAGCTTGTCTGCTAACAAAGCCAGACTTTCTGGCCACTTACAGGGCTCCTACCTATCCATCCATCCATCCATCCGTCCAAATTGTCAACCACCTACTATGAGCCAAGCGGCACTGAGAACACTAGAGGTCAGTTGTACACAGTCTTGGCTTCTAAACAGCCTTGTAAGTAGCATTTCAGTACAAAACTGCCTCTGGATTCTAGCCCTAAGAAAAAAAATCATTTCTCGGGCTTCCCTGGTGGCACAGTGGTTAAGAATCTGCCTGCCTATGCAGGAGACACGAGTTCGAGCCCTGGTCCGGGAAGATCCCACATGCCGTGGAACAGCTAAGCCCGTGCGCCACAGCTACTGAGCCTGTGCTCTAGAGCCCGTGACCCACAACTACTGAGCCCGTGTGCCACAACTATTGAGTTCACGTGCCGCGGCTACTGAAGCCTGTGCTCCACAAGAGAAGCCACCACAGTGAGAAGCACGTGCACAGCAACGAAGAGTAGCCCCCGCTCGCCATAACTAGAGAAAGCCCGCGTGCGGCAATGAAGACCCAACGCAGCCAAAAATTAAAAAAAAAAAAAAAAAAAAA
>NW_006790651.1:0-488 GCF_000442215.2 Lipotes vexillifer | reverse complement strand
TCTCTCTCTCTCCCCTCTCCATTTATCTCTCTATTGCCTTTTGTTACTGGCCATAAAGTAACTTCAAATGACTACTGGGGCCACGTTTAACTAAAGAGCCCCGCCCCCCGCCCCACAAAAGATCTATCTGCCCAGTCTTCCAACTCCTCTCTCCTACTCCAGAGTAGCTTCCTATAGCAAATCCATTCCATTAGAAAGCTGAAGCCATGACTTGCTGTCCACACAGGTAAGCCCATTTACCAACAGGAGGGGTAGAAATAGGGAATCTCTGACACAATGTTCCCAACACCTGAGTTTCCTATACACACCCATGGCAATGAAGGAGTCATTATGGGAATAGATGAGAGCTTCAGAATTTAGAGGGATGCCCGCAGTATATCATTTTGGTGGGAGATTTATATTGTTTAGCGCCTCAAGAGTAAGGGAAGTTTCTGCTTTATAACAAAGTGAATCAGTTATACATATACATATGTTCCCATATCTCTTCC
>NW_006790650.1:0-457 GCF_000442215.2 Lipotes vexillifer | reverse complement strand
GGGGGAGCCACAACTACTGAAGCCCATGTGCCTAGAGCCCGTGAGTCATGACTACTGAGCCCGTGAGCCACAGTTACTGAGCCTGCGCTCTAGAGCCCGCGAGCCACAACTACTGAAGCCCCTCCACCTAGAGCCCGTGAGCCACGACTACTGAGCCCGTGAGCCACAACTACTGAAATCCGGGCACCCAGAGCCCGTGCTCTGCAACAAGAGAAGCCACTGCAATGAGAAGCCTGCGCATGCCAACCAAGAGTAGCCCCCGCTCACCACAGCTAGAGAAAGCCCGCGCGCAGCAACGAAGACCCAACACAGCCGTGAATAAATTAATTAATTAAAAAAAGAAAAGAAAAAAGAGCATGTTTAGTTAAGGAAAAAAAAAAGAATCAAAACAATCCTTTTGGGCTTCCCTGGTGGTGCAGTGGTTGAGAGTCCGCCTGCCGATGCAGGGGACGCGGGT
>NW_006790649.1:0-287 GCF_000442215.2 Lipotes vexillifer | reverse complement strand
TGATTTGTGTATATTGAAGAATCCTTGCATTCCTGTGATAAACCCCACTTGATCATGGTGTATTATCCTTTTAATGTGCTGTTGGATTCTTTTTGCTAGTATTTTCTTGAGGATTTTTGCATCTCTATTAAACAGTGATATTGGTCTGCAGTTTTCTTTCTTTGTGACATCTTTGTGCATTTTTGGTATCAGGTGATGGTGGCTTCATAGAATGAGTTTGGGATTGTTCCTCCCTTTGCTATATTTTGGAAGAGTTTGAGAAGGATAGGTGTTAGCTCTTCTCTAAA
>NW_006790647.1:0-2279 GCF_000442215.2 Lipotes vexillifer | reverse complement strand
GAACCCGCGTCCCCTGCATCGGCAGGCGGACTCTCAAGCACTGCGCCACCAGGGAAGCCCCACCGGCCTATATTTTGATGTCTCTCATCTTAATTGTTTTCACTCTTAAGTTACAACTGCTTCACCAGTAACAGGGTCAGACCTGTGTCATCAGCACCCCAGCTCGCTGAGCTCCAGTGAACGGTGGACCCCAGGCAGGGCCCTACCAGCCAGTTAAGAGAGCTTACCTTTTCTTCCTAGAGCACACCACCAGTGGAGTTTGGACAACCTCAAAGAGTTCAAATGTCAAAACAAGTTGCCTTTTTGTAAAGTGAAGCGTCAAAATCAGTGATGGGACAAAATAGGTTAATATTTTCATTAATCGTAATTGCTTTAAACTAAGCCATTTGGATTGAGCTACAGTGGCAAGTAACAAATTATTTGAGCCCAGAAATTCCTAGTTTTCTTGGAATCTATAGCTTTATTTAAAAAAAATAAATCACTGCCAGGCTTTATTTTTCCACATGATCCCCTAAAAGTGGCTGTTTATTCTTATTGCCGTATCTCATGGCATCTTGCCTAGGTAGAACTGATCAAGGAATTCATTTTTGGCTCTGTGATGCACCAAGTCGTCAAAATTATTTTCTGCGTCTCTTATGGCCAAGTTGCTTATACGAGTAGTGTTTTGGTTCAGCGGTAGGTTTTTATTTTTTTAATTTCTGGTACTAGTGGGATTCCTGACCTTAATTTCTGAAAACCAAAAACACCCCAGATTCGTTCACTTTAAAAAATTGTATCATTAAAATAAAAAGCACCTTCAGACAGCTGCACCTTTCATTTGTATAAAGAAAGGAAAGTGAAAATAGTGAAAACGTTCCTAGGAAATATTTCAATCCAAAAAAAATCATCTACAGATCTGTTTGGGGGCTGGTAGCTATCTATGTCCCCCAAGAGGAAACTGGGAAGCTTTTAAACTGACCTTTACCCTTGACCACCCAAGCCTTTCCTCCTGAATGTCATTTCCATGAATTTCTTTACTTTTGTGTCAAATGTATGAGCCACTGTCCTGGTCAGCCAATGCTACCATTTCTCTTACATATGTAATCACACAGACCCAATTTTGGCTCTAAGTTAACTTCCTAGTCTTCGAGTGTCTTGAAACTGACAACGTTGATGTTTTCAGAGGTAGGTTTTTCTGATTGATACAGACTCTGCATCATGTTTAGCAGATGAGGACAACAGCTGCCCTAAAACAAGCCTTTGTAGATATACGCACCCGTTAAAAAAAATTTTTTATTAGCCCAGGTGTCAGTGGCACAATCTGTCTAACACCGAGTTCATCACCTCCAACTAGGCAACACGTCAGCGAGCAGGCCTGCCCTAACTCCCATTGGGCACCACAGGCTTGCTACCATTGCTTATTGACCATGAAAACTTGGTTGTGGTTTCAAATAATAGGTTGATTCCCTCCTTATTCAGTACGTAAATGTTTTCCTGCTATAAAAAGAAGTGGGATCTGAATGTGTTTTAAGTGATTTGCATTGTTTGGGGACAGGGATTAGCAGCAAACACTCAAACATTTTTTTCTAAGGAAAATTCTTGAAAAGCTGATGCAAAACATTCTTTACAGCTGAAACGTTGGTCATGTCCAAATACCTGACATTGTCCCTTGAAGCAAATGCAGCGTGTCTGCTGCCGAATCTGTTCAGTTTGTCAAGGAGGATGATTATGCTTTCGAGACAGACGTGAAAAGAAGGTGAATATTTTGCACTTTTGATACTCTTAGGAACAAATAACTTATTTGGCAAATGGTGTCTTTTTTATGTTGTTTTTGTTTTGTATTGTGAACAGGCACTGAAGCTGATGTTATTTTGTTTTAAGAATATTACAGACTGGAAACAGAAATAAACTATTTTAATGTGTGATGATTATGGGTCGCTCTTATGTCACGAGATGATGATTTGACCATGGACACATTATCAACAAAACTGAATTCGCATGTAACTCAACACACGCTTAAGGTCATCACGCCTCCACTGCAGATTTGGGGAATTGCTGTCATAGAGGGTGGGTCAGCTTGAAGAGAAGATAATGCAAATCAGGCTCAGAGGGAGCGGGTTAAGGAAAGGCCACTAAGAGCCAGCTGATGTCACCTGGTTTTGAAGACATTCATGCACCTTCCTGGGCTTTTGAGTGGGAAGTTTATTAGGATCTGCATGTTTTGTTTGTTTGTTTGTTTTGTTTGTTTTTTTGCAGTACGCGGGCCTCTCACTGTTGTGGCCTCTCCCGTTGTGGAGCAC
>NW_006790646.1:0-1361 GCF_000442215.2 Lipotes vexillifer | reverse complement strand
ATATATATATATATATACACAATATATCACTTTGCTGTACACCTGAAACTAACAAAACATTGTAAATCAACTATACTTCAATTTTTAAGAAGCACAGTATCACACTGCCAATTTCACAAATGTTGTTCTAGCCATGTAACATTAAATCCCCAGTGATGATAGCAATCACCTAGTGATGATAGTTTGATTCAGATCAATATTGTGAATAACAAAACAGTATTCTAAGTTGGCGATCTCTAGTGGACATTATTTATTTAGATCATACTGCCCCAAAACTTTTATTTAGTTACTATATTTAATATAAGAGAATTCAATAAAAGTCAATTTATAAAAATAATTCAGAAAATTATTTTAAACTGACATCTATGGAAATATGGCTTAGCATGAGATGCATGATTCCTGCAAATTAAAAATAAACTATCAAATAAAATATGGCACTGATATATAGGAAAATTTATACTTTCCAAATCATTTGAAGGAGCAAGGGAAAATATACTATTCAAATTATATGGATTTACCTGTATATATTTAGAAATGCTTGGCTTATTTTACCATTCTACCTTGGTATGATTACATACAATTTCTGAACACCTTTCTGTGATAAGTTCTTAAAACATACATCTACCATCTTCCTTTCACAAAACACAAATAATACTTGCAAAATATTTCATTTAAAACACTAATTTACTTAAGACACCAGGTTTATGCCATTCTGTGGCCTGGTTAAAATATGTCCAAATCAAGAAAGTTACATTTAGACATTTCCTACTTTTCATTTCTTCCAACATTCTATAATAAAAAAAATTCAAATAGAAAATTGAAAGAAATGTACAATGAAAACCTGTGTACCTTTCACTGGAACTAGTATCCTCTTTTTTTCAGAACAATTTGAAAGGCCACAGCAATCAGAGAAGCAAAAGAAATACAAGGAATCCAAATTGGAAAAGAACAAGTAACACTGTCAGTGTTTGTAGATGACATGATACTATACATAAAAAAACCTAAAGATGCTACCAGAAAACTACTAGAGCTAATCATTGTATTTGGTAATGTAGCAGGGTACAAAATTAATGCCCAGAAATCTCTTCCATTTCTATAAAGTAATGATGAAAACTCTGAAGGAGAAATTAAGGAAGCACTCCCAATTACCACTGCAACAAAAAGAATAAAATACCTAGGAATAAACTTACATAAGGAGACAAAAGGCCTGCATGCAGACAACTATAAGACAATGATGAAAGAAATCATAGGCGATACAAACAGATGGCAAGATATACCATGTTCTTGGATTGAAAGACTCAACATTGTGAAAATGAGTATACTACCCAAAGCAATCTACAGCTTCAATGCAATCCCTATCA
>NW_006790645.1:0-206 GCF_000442215.2 Lipotes vexillifer | reverse complement strand
ATATGTCCATGCTACTCTCACTTCGTCCCAGCTTACCCTTTCCCCCTCCCCATGTCCTCAAGTCCATTATCTACGTTTGCGTCTTTATTCCTGTCCTGCCCCTAAGTTCTTCAGAACTATTTTTTTTGTTAGATTACATATAAATGTGTTAGCATATGGTATTTGTTTTTCTTTTTCTGACTTACTTCACTCTGTATGACAGTCTC
>NW_006790644.1:0-733 GCF_000442215.2 Lipotes vexillifer | reverse complement strand
CTATTTCCTCTCTCCTGTAAAGACAGAATTAAAGACAGGTGTTTCTGAAAGTCCACATTTTATGTAAGACTTTTGATTGTTGGCAAGTCATCCAGTTGAAAGAGATGTGCAGACGCGTTTTGCCCCGGGGGCTGTGGTTCTCACCTTCCACGTGTCCTGCACTGTAGGAGGAGATAAACCTAATGGAAGGTGAGGCCCAGGCACCTGGGGGGTGGGATTGAGGACCTTGTGGGGATCCCCGCAGTGCTGATGAAATAGGTTCAGAACAGTCTCTCTGCACTGACTTATCTCCAAAGGGTCCTTGTCTGCTGTGGGCTTCCGGAGAAACCCTCAGACGGGTCCTAATGTCATTAGAAGGAGATGGAGAAAAATCCAAAGGTGGTTTAAGCCCATTTCTTTCTCTTTTGGCAAGGCTTGGCGAACATTCCTACAGAAAACACTGTTCTTCTGTTTCTCGGCATGAATTTCCTCCCCTTCACCCATCACCAGGAGCCAGGCAGCTAACGATAAGTTGTCAGGCAGTTTGGACGTTATTGCCTAATTTTGTCCTTCTTGATGCTGGTAATTTGGACTTGCATTGTTCCATCCGGATGGGAGATGTGTCATATATTTCCTGTTGGCCAGAGGATAGATATTGCTCCATCCCCAACCTTTTGTTCCTGTCAGCATCGTTCAGATTTCAATATTAATGAGATCTTTTGTCCCTTTCTGTCTTTAGCATCTCTAATGAAGA
>NW_006790643.1:0-203 GCF_000442215.2 Lipotes vexillifer | reverse complement strand
TCGTACCCTAAACTTTACCCTAAACCGTCCCCGTTCCCTAACCCTAGCCCTAACCTTAACACTAACCCAAAGCCTTACCCTAACCCGTGCCCTAATCCTAACCCATATGCTAACACTAACACGTTCCCTAACACATATGCTAAGTGTAAACCATTGTCGTATCCTAACATGTACCCTAAACTGTCCCCGTTCCCTAACCCTAA
>NW_006790642.1:0-207 GCF_000442215.2 Lipotes vexillifer | reverse complement strand
AGGGTTTTTATCATAAATGGGTGTTGAATTTTGTTGAAAGCTTTCTCTGCATCTAATGAGATGGTCATATGGTTTTAACCTTCAATTAGTTAAGATGGTGTATCACACTGAATATCTTGAATATACTGAAGAATCCTTGCATAACTGGGATAAACCCCACTTGATCATGGTGTACGATCCTTTTAATGTGCTGTTGGATTCTGTTTG
>NW_006790641.1:0-802 GCF_000442215.2 Lipotes vexillifer | reverse complement strand
AGGAAAAAACGCATACGCCCATTTTGGCCAACCAAGCAAGCTTGCAAGGGAAATCTGCGCTACAATTAACTCTCACTTCCCCCCGGTCAAAAAGGCCATTTGAAAAAAGTGTAAAATCCAGAAAGGCAGGACAGGCCAGGGAGAACAGGGAGCATTGTTATGCTGATGGGCGGGATGCAAATTGCCAACAGCCACCCTGGAGAAACGTATGGTATTTCCTGAAACATTGAAAAAACAAGGTACATAGCCTTGGTCACTAGGCTTAGGGAAACAGAAATCAAAAAGACAGAGCCACCCCAAAGTTTGGGGCTGCCCTCTTTACAGGAACGTCGTCCACGGTACAAGATAAATACCCACAAAAGGAAAAAATGGAACACCAAGTTGTGGCACTTACGTGCCATGGAATATCAGTCAGCAATGAAATCAATGTCATCAGGCCCGTAGCATCTTAGTGAGTGGATTTAGGTACAATTGTTCCAAGTGAAATGTGTCACACGGAAACAGAAACATCATACGGTATCACTAATAGACAGATTATAAACATTTCTACACATGGAAGGAATTACAAAGCAGAAGAGAGTCTCTCATTAGGAAACAAACTTATGCTTGCGTAAGGGTAAAGCTGAGTGGGGGTGCTGCATAAAACCAGAGATTGAAATCAGCACAGATACCGTTCCAGACGCCAAATACGTAATAGAAAAGATCTACTCCTTGCTCCACAAAATCGACTCAACACCGAATATTCAACGCATAGGAATAGACCTGACTGGTAGGAATCTTAAAACCTAGGTATATATATGTC
>NW_006790640.1:0-753 GCF_000442215.2 Lipotes vexillifer | reverse complement strand
TCTTTTGCAGCTTTTAATGTTGAATCACGTGAGTCAATTACTTATTCAGAAAATAAACTTTCTTTTAAAAATTTAAAGCATTTCATAGGATATTCTGGAAGCTGACTAAACGTTAACTGAATCCATTTCCCGGGAAAGTAAGTGGTCGGGCCGGGGAGACCAGTTACTTTACTTAGCATTTTTCTTCACACCGGGAACATGCCTTAGTTCAACCACCTCCTAGGATCGCGCCAATATTATATTGTTATTGTAACAACATTTTTCAGCCCATCACTCTCCCCCAGCACCGAAGGACCCAACAGCATGCCCTGATTCACAGGAAATTCGGAAAAGCTTCTATGTGCTCCCCTAGTGAGTCAGGTTCTCACTGCAGAGAACTTTCCAGGGCCTCAGCCTCTTGTCTGTATTTTTCAAAACTGGGCCCCGTGGCACCGAAATTGTTCCTATTAACAGCATTCACGTTGGTGTTTTAGATCTACACAGAGGTAACAGCAACTGAAAACAGAAACCAAATGACGGAATGGGTGAGAATGTGCGTGTATGTGTGTGTGCATGGGTGTGTCCTCACACAAGTGACCCTATGGCAGAGCAAATATTAGCTCAACCGTCTGATCTGAACTTAATCCATATGGACCCAGCCCCACCTGTACCCTCACAGGGCCTCCAAGGCAGACACATTCTTCTTTACATAACTTGGTCATGACTCACCTATAAGACTCTGAAAGTGCTTGTCGCTGCGATTGCAACTTGTGA
>NW_006790638.1:0-1595 GCF_000442215.2 Lipotes vexillifer | reverse complement strand
ACCCATGTCCCCTGCATTGGCAGGTGGATTCTTAACCACTGTGCCACCAGGGAAGTCCCACTTTACTTGGTCTTCTTAACTTACTCACACATTTCTTGGTTGTCTAAAGCTCATTCTCTGACAGATTCCTCAGGAAGAGTTCAGGGGAACTGATCTCTTCCATGTTCATACCTGTGGTCTCTGTAACAGAACACCCAAGATACTGAATATAAAATCCTTGATGAGAGACTCTGGGAGGAGCAGCTAAGATAGTGCTTAATTTTACTTAAAAGTTTATCCTAAAGGAATAATTACAGATGTCCATGTGAAAGGATTTAGCCATAAGAATGTTCTCCCTGGCAAAAAAAAAAGGAAATTTTAAAATGTGCAGTAGTGAACTGCTGGAATGCATTGGGATACCTTCACATGATGGAACGTCATAACACTTTAAAAACAATATTGAAGAGTTATACTGAGTTAGACACACATTCCCAACATCACTGAATAGGAAAAATATGAACAAACAGTATACAACTGATCCAATTACTGTAAAAAGATTCTAATAGCATGTGCATGTGGCAGCAGGGAGAAGGAAATTCGTGAAGGTATGTGTATGTGTACACATATATGCCCAATAAATATGAATTTGAAAGATATCTGTCAAAAGTTTTTAAGAGATTATTTTGGGATAGTTAAGCAGTTTATTTTAGTCTTCCGTATTCTATATCTCATATATTCTGGATTTTCAATACTAAACTCAAATTCATAAAAGTTATAAACATAATCTGATAAAAATAAATTAAAATGGCATTAGCCACTTTAAGTTTCTAGATATTATAATTAAGGGAAATTGCAATGACCTCATCCAATACCTGTCTTCCTAGTAAAATGGCAGGAAACACCTTTATGCACTCCCAAACTCCTCCAGCCCCAGATCTTCATGATCAAATATTTGTAGGACACATTAATAAGCTTGGAAGAATGAGAAAAATAAAACTACAAAGTAAACCAGGAATTTTTTTTAAAAAATCAGTTTACAGGGCAAAGGTTAGTAAATAAACTCACACATATTTTCTCTTATGCCTGGTCAGGCCTTCTAGAAGCTTCTCACTGAGAGTCATTCAAGTATCTGAATTGTGAAAAGGTTATCAATTCCCTACATCTAGTGATGATGCAAGAATTACTTACAAAGGACCGTCTACCACAGGTACAGAAAGTATCCTTTTAAGAGTTTCATTTGTTTTTTCTTTTTTGAAAACAGGGTAGAAAAACAGTTTGTCACTTTTTGTTCTGCCCAATTTTCCTATTTACTTCAATATTCAGAACAGATGATTTGTAACTCAAGAGAGTTCCCGCCACCATGGCTGTGAACACTTTTCACACCATCACAAGTAAATGGTACTCTCATCATCTACCTTTCTAGAGAACAATTTAGCATTGTTTATGCACAGCCTTCTAAGTGTGCATAACACCTGTGGTAATCTACTAGCAGCAGACACAAAGTTGTATGTAGGGCTTCCCTGGTGGTGCAGTGGTTGAGAGTCTGCCTGCCGATGCTGGGGACATGGGTTCGTGCCCCGGTCCAGGAAGATCCCACATGCCGCGGAGCGGCTGGG
>NW_006790637.1:0-1191 GCF_000442215.2 Lipotes vexillifer | reverse complement strand
CCATCCACATCCCCTAACCCTAACCCCAATCCTAACCCTAACGCTTACCCGAAGCGTTAACCTGACCTGTGCCCTAAGCCTAACCCATACGCTAACACTAACCCGTGCCCTAACATGTACGCTACCCATAAACCGTTGTTGTACCCTAACCTGTACCCAAAAGCATCCCCGTTCCCTAACACTAACCCTAACCATTATCCTAACCCTAATCCTTACCCGAAGCCTTACCCTAACCCATGCCCTAATACTAAACCGTACCCTACCACGAACCCATGCACTAACTCGTATGCTAACCCTCAACCGTTATCGTCCCCTAACCTGTACTCTAAACCATCCCCATTCCCTATCCCTAGCCCTAACCCTAACCCTAAACCTTACCCGAAGCCTTACCCTAACCCGTGCCTTAATCCTTACCTGTACGTTAACACTAACACGTGCACTAACACGTACACTAACCCTAAACCGTTGTCGTACCCTAACCTGGACCCTAAACCATCCCCGTTCCCTAAGTTAACCCTAACCCTAACCCTAACCCTTACGCGAAGCCTTACCCTAAACTGTGCCCTAAGCCAAACCCGTATGCTAACACTAACCCGTGCCCTAACATGTACGTTAACAATAAAACGTTGTCATACCGTAACCTGTACCCTAAACCCACCCCACTCCCTAACCCTACCCTAACCCTTACCTAACCCTTACCTGAAGACTTACCCTAACCCGTGCCCTAATCCTTACCAGTACGCTAACACTAACCCGTGCCCTAACATGTATGCTAACTCTAAAGTGTTGTTGTACCCTTACCTGTACCTTAAACCGTCCCCGTTCCCTAACCCTAACCCTATCCCTAACACTCACCCAAAACCTTATCTGAAGACTTACCCTAACGCGTGCCCTAATCGTAACCCATACGGTAACACTAACCCGTGCCCTAACACGTACGCTACCCCTTACCCGTTGTCGTACCCTAACCTGTACCATAAACCATCCCTGTTCCCTAACACCAACCCTTATCCGAAGCCTTAGCCTAACCTGTGCCCGAATGTTAATCCGTACGCTAACACTAACCCGTGCACTAACACGTACGCTAACCCTAAACCGTTGTCATACACTAACCTGTACCCTAAACCACCCATGTTCCCTAACCCTAACCCTAACCATAAACCTTACCCGAAGCCAAAACGTAACCCATGC
>NW_006790636.1:0-252 GCF_000442215.2 Lipotes vexillifer | reverse complement strand
TAGTAATTTCTTGTATCCAAAATACCATATCACTAGAGCCAAATCCTTTTTTATCCCTAGGTTCCTGAGTCACATTCATACCTATTTTATAATAAGGTAATAACAACAATTGTGCTATTCTTTGTCCCATATAAATTTGCTGTGTCTTATTAGAGGGAGCCACCATTATTTGAATTTCTCCTGTATAATCAGAGTCAATTACTCCAGGCAAAACTATTAAGCCTGATAAGGAAGTTGAACTCCTACCAATAA
>NW_006790634.1:0-212 GCF_000442215.2 Lipotes vexillifer | reverse complement strand
CTAAACTGCTGTCATACTCTAACCTGTACCCTAAACTGTCCCCGTTCCCTAACCCTAACCCAATCCTAACCCTCACCGTTACCCGAAACCTTACCCTAACCCGTGCCCTAATCCTAAGCCATACGCTAACACTAGCCCGTGCCCTAACACGTACACTATCTCACAACCATTGACGTATCCTTATCTGTACCCTAAACCATCCCAATTCCCTC
>NW_006790633.1:1743831-1776095 GCF_000442215.2 Lipotes vexillifer | reverse complement strand
AACCCTTACATGCTTTATAATTTATCATAACTTTTATATTTAAAATTTCCCAACTGTTTTGCTGTTGTAATAACAGCACAGGAAATAACTAATTGAAAATGAATAAAATAGAATTCAAAAATGGGAAAAGTACAATAATAAAAGAGAACAGAATCATCATATATATGACCTCATATAAATAACCTCAAGATGCAATTTTGTTTTCGTTATATTGCTTGGAATGGTTTAAATTATAGTACCTTTAAAAGATTTTATTACAGAAATTTTCAGGTATACACTAAGGTAAAACTGATTAATGAGCTCTCATATACCCACCATCCATCTTGAACAAATGTCAGCACATTGCTGTTCCCATTTGATCTTCTCCCTCTCCCTCCCCCTTCAAGGGAGTGGGTTACTGTTATATTTTAATGCAGATCTCAGATATGATCTTATTAGAGTAGTCCAATGTGTATATCTAATAGATAAGGTCCTCTAAAAAAATATTGTCATGATATCGTTACCGTACTCAACAGACAGTAACTCTTAATCTCATTAAATACCTAGTCCATGTTCAGTTTTCCCTAATTGTGTCTAAATGTCTTCTTACAGTTGCTTTGTTCAAATCAAAATCTAAACAAGAGCTAGCTATGCATTGCATTTGGTTAATATGTCTCTTAAGTCTTTACTTATTTTTTGGGTGCCATTTATTGAAAGCAGTAGATCATTAGGCTTGTAGAATTTTCCAGAGTCTAGATTTGGCTGATAGTATTTTAGTGATGTTGTTTATCTCATTCCTTCATCCCCTTTAGAAAATTAAATCTAGAGGCTTGGTAATATTCATATTCAGTGTTTTTGGCAAGAATACCTCTTAGATGCTGCTGTAAATTTCCCATTGCATCTTATCAGGAGGCATAGAATGGAATGACCCATCATAATACATTGTAATATATGATACATCAGTCCTTGGTTTTTAGGATCTCTCTTCTGGAACCCTTCTTTTAAAAACTATGACTTATTGTTTCAATACATTAGTTTTGTCACTTGTATTCTTCCATATTCCCTTCATTAATAAAAGAGTAATAGATTAAATTCTATTTTATAGACGAACCATAGGTTGTGGAAAATTGCAGTTTATCTAAGGCCATAGACTTGCAGTTATATAGCCCAGAAGATGGCAAATTTTTCTTAGAGTTTTTTGAGTCACAGATAACTTTGAAAATATAATGAAAACTGTAAACCTTCTCCCAGGAAAACATGCTTGTGTGCACAAATGAAATTTGGCAGTTTCATTTCAAGAGGTTTAAAGATGCCTTCTGTCTGTGCTCATTCATGAACTGCAGATAAAGACCTCTTACCTTGGCTTATTCTTTCATTCTTATTCTTGCCTTCTACCTTGACTTATGCTTTCTTCTCATTTCTCTCATCCTGGCTATCCAAGATGATTTTTTTCACTTGAACTGTTTCTTGTAATGAGTAAAATTTGGAGTATATCTAGAACTTCTGTATATCTCCATCAGATAACCCAGCCTCTAGTATATTGTGGTCAAATTAAGTGCCTCATCTTTTAGTCTAGTTTAGTTGATACATCTGAAAGTTCCAAAAAAAATATTTTTTATGTTGAGGTTGTGTTATTGGATAGATCATCTGACTTCTCATTATGTTCCTCTTTGCAGCAGTCCTCAGAGCGCTGTGTAAGCACATTGCTTGATGTCATCCAAACCAAAGTAAATTATGTGGTCCAAGAGGCGACTGTTGTATCTTCCGCAAATACCTCAACAAGTACGTCCAGATACTTCTGCCCCTCTTCCTCAGATTATTTAGGAAATGTTTAAGTAAGGCACTTTGAGGTTGGCTAGGTAAGAATTAGTCTTGGTAAAGTAACTGGTCATAATTGAATACTTTATTAAAAATCAGAAACATATAAGTTGGTTAGCAGAAGGATTAAAATCTGATTTTTCACTCTGCTTCAGAAGAATTGAAGCTCTGTCTGAATATGCATTGTCAATTGGCATATATTAAAGTTAGCCAAATTCTTTGGTGATGAAGTTACTATTAAATAAGGATATCCATATATTCCACGTTGTCTGGGCGTAATCCATTTTATGCCTCTTACCAGGCATAATTAATAATTGTGCCACTTTTCACTCAGAGACGTCTCAGTTTGAATAATAAATTATATGGTCACCTTATTGTAAAAGCCAGGGAGGTGACAGCTTCACTATTCACTTAGTATGTTACCTAGTACTTGTAGAAAATTATAGAACATGCAACAATGAACTGTCAGAGTTTCAGGCCTTTTTTGAAGTATTGTAGCTGCTTCCATTAAGATATACAAAATCTACATTTTCACTCCACAAAAATTTTCACATTGAGGCCTCTTAGTTATGAAACAAAAATACTTTTTCATATTTGCTTTTGAAGGCAAACAATTAAGGAATCTGAAAGAGTGAAATAAGAGCAGATCTTATAAGCATCCTAAATCTCATTTTACCTTATAATCATAGAGATGAACTGTGCTAAGGCTTCTGATTATCGTTAAAGGTAATGTGAAATGAAGTGACTTACAGTTAGTTAGCTTAGTGGTGGACTTAGAATTAGAAGAAATATTTTAATAAGATAGTGGTTTATTAAGCATTATATATATATATATATATATATATATATATTTTTTTTTTTTAATTCTAGAAATGGTATTTTTGGAAAAAGGATCATATACTTTTACCACTCTCCCAGGAAAGAGCAGGGTTGGGTTTCTAAAGTTCTTGATTAAGTGGGGAGGTGTATATCTTAATATGCTTGGTAAAGAAATATGTCCATTTCTGGTTTGTATTACTGAGGGATTATGATAGTTTAATTTTAAGAAAGCATTATCGAGAACCTGGTTTAATCAGTGGAAATAGGGCAAACAATTAAGTGTATTATTCAGTTGTCCATATCTCATTTATTATACAATTTCAGTCTGATGTTTAAAACTACATTAGCCGGGCTTCCCTGGTGGCGCAGTGGTTGAGAGTCCGCCTGCCGATGCAGGGGACACGGGTTTGTGCCCCGGTCCGGGAAGATCCCACATGCCACGGAGCGACTGGGCCCGTGAGCCATGGCCGCTGAGCCTGCGCGTCCGGAGCCTGTGCTCCGCAACGGGAGAGGCCCGCGTACCACAAAAAAAAAAAAAAAAAAATCGTATGAGCCAAGGAGATGGATTTAACATGGTAAAGAATGAGAGCTATAGACCTGTAAAAATAAATACTTGAATTGCTGATTTCTTTAGAAAAACAGGTCATTAGTGTGGGTGCCTTGGGAGGAAGGAACATACAGATCTCTATAGAAAGCAGAGATAGGTGGATGAGAGACAAAATTACTGTTTCTGGATGCTATTGTTGTCTGACTCCATTTTCCTAATAGTAAAGTGGAATTTCTGTTCCTCTACGATGAAGGTAAAATGAAGTAATAGGAAAATTCTCTGATCTAGTTATGAGAAAGACTGTGAGAAATATAAGGTAGTGGTATTATCTTAAACCATAGGTTAGTTTTTCCTTGTGAAAAGAATATCTGATAAGCTTTTATAAAGATTTATGGTCTAGTTATTAAAACATAATTGAAGAAAAATTGAAGACATTTATAATTTTCTGGCTTTAAAGCCTGTACATTCTCTTGGCTAAAAGTCTTTGTAGTTTGGTGGTGGTTTAGGGTACCTTGTCCATGGTTTTTTGGTTTTTAGGCTTCATTGTTAAATATACTTCTCAGTTTTGCCTTCAGTAACCATAGTCCATTTTGTTATATCAGATATGAAAGTATCATTGCCACTTTGTGTGAGAACTTAGACTCACTGGATGAGCCAGACGCTCGAGCAGCTATGATTTGGATTGTGGGAGAATATGCTGAAAGAATTGACAATGCAGATGAGTTACTAGAGAGCTTCCTGGAAGGTTTTCATGATGAAAGCACCCAGGTAAGTTCCCATCTATATCTTATGTATTAGATGTTTTGGGGACGATTTCAGGAAAGGTAAAGGTTAGGCAGTTTCATGTGTGCGAATTTATATACACATATAGTATGTTCATTTTTCTCCCAAAAAGGGGTGATCTTTTTTAGTTGTGCTAAATTCTGTTGGAACGAGCCTGCCTAATTTAGACAGTGGTTCTCAAACTTTAATGAGCCATAGAAGCACCTAAGCACTGGTGTTTAACCTGTGTTAAGGGACAGGTTTCTGGGCCCCACCCCTAGAGTTTCTGAGTCAGTAGGTCTTAGATGGGCCTAAGCATGTTCATTTCTTACAAGGTTGAGGGTGGTGATGTTATTGCTGCTGCTGGTCCAGAACCACACTTTGACAACTACTGACTTAGAGCAGTAGTTATTACTTTTTAATTTTCTGTCACCTAAAGATGATTACCCATTGCTGTTAATAATGGTTGTGGCTCAGTTGCGGCTGGGGTTTTTGTCTGGGGTGAAGGCTGGCATGTGCAGTTTGAAAAGATTCTTTGTGGATGGTTAGACTCCTTCCCATCTTCTGTCTGTCTTCTACCAAAACTGAGAGACCTTCGAGTCAAAGGCCCAGAGAAGCAGATAAATTATTAAAGCTTTTTCCCCGGCATTTGTACTCACTGCAAATTGAAGTTCATGTGTGTAATCTATCATAGTAATGAACATACCCCAGCCAGTAGTTTCATGGTTTGGCAGGCAACTCTTTTTTTTTTTTTTTAATTTTAGTTTTTAAAATTTTATTCTTTTTCTTTTGTTTTTAATAGATTTGTTTCATTTATTTATTTATTTATTTCTGGCTGCATTGGATCTTCTGTCGCTGTGCGCGGGCTTTCTCTAGTTGCCGCGAGCGGGGGCCACTCTTCATTGCGGTGTGAGAGCTTCTCATTGTGGTGGCTTCTCTTGTCGTGGAGCACAGACTCTAGGCGTGCAGGCTTCAGTAGTTGTGGTGCATGGGCTTAGTTGCTCTGCGGCACGTGGGATCTTCCTGGACCAGGGCTCAAACCTGTGTCCCCTGCATTGGCAGGCGGATTCTTAACCACTGCGCCACCAGGGAAGCCCTAGCATGCCACTCTTAATTGGTTGTGATCTGGCATAATTCTACTGTCTTGGCTCTTGCCTCAGTATGATAAATGATTCCCTAATTCCCTGGAAGTTGTAGCTTTTGGTGGAAGTAAATAATAAAGAATTTGGTCAGGAACCAGTTTTATTGCCATCAGTATGTTAGCATGTACTTTAAGAAATACAGGTGATTATCTGGGCCAGAAACAAAACAGCAGTTTTTGATGCCAAAAAATGCAATTTGGAGATAGGAGGCTAGTGAGTTTTCAGTTGATGAAAACCTTTGACTGCTATTGTGGATATTGGCTGAGTTTTAACCTTTGTTTCTTAATCAAAATCAGAAAGACCTCATAGTAAGTCATATTTGGGAAAATATCACTTTGGAATTCATGGTGTGGAATAATGCAAATGCCTTTCACTTTACCTATTAAATTACATTTGCTTAGGTACAGCTCACTCTGTTTACTGCTGTAGTGAAGCTGTTTCTCAAGAAACCATCAGAAACACAGGAGCTGGTACAACAGGTCTTGAGTTTGGCAACAGAGGTAAGAAGTCTGAAAAAAGCATGGAGTTGATTTGTCTTGTTTTAAATTCTAGGAAATTGTGAAACTTCTTCCAAGAAGGTTCATTTGCAGAGATTTTAAACGGAAGGAGTGCAGTCTTTAGATTGTGTTAAAAAAATGAAAACAGTGCCTCTTTTACATATTCTGCTGAATTAGAACTGGTTGTATGGATTCTAAATGAATTGACTGACTCCAGTTTTAATGATAATTCATGAAAATTGAACTTAGATTCTTTAGTGTTAATGAAGGACATGACTTTGTGAAAATGACATTGAGTCTCAAAGTATCTCCTTCTGGGGGACTTAATTTCAGCTTTCAAATGAAAGTACCCTGTAGAGATGGTAAATGCTTTGACAAATATCTCGTGTGCTGTTCTACCTTCTAGATAAGTTGCCTTTCTCTTTAAGTAATTTTAAAGTGCTAATGCTGCTTCCTTAATTATTTAGTATTTTTGGTCCTTTTAGGGAGGGTTCTGATTTCAGGAATGTGGCAACCAGCTGGATACACAGAAATCAAAGTAATTACTTTTTCTGACGTAACTAGTATAATGATCAGTCCGTCATGATCCAGTAATGTTCTTAACTGAATTTGAGAACAGGCTGGCTTTAGCAGGCTGTCAAGGGTTATGATGTGTGTTTACACATGGAATCTGATTGAGATATTCAATTTACCATTTTCCTCTTTCATCTCTTTATAGTTGTATATTAACAGCATTTGAACTCTTTTATAGTTCTTTAACCTAGCATCTTTCCTTTTTTTTTTTTTTTTTTTTTTTTTTTTGCTCTGGGGAGCTTTATTTCATATCAGTAATGAACACAATTGGAGGACCAAATATGGTAAATCCTGTAATTAGTTAGTATGGTTGGGGTGTGCACTTAGTACACTTCTTGAAACCCGGTTCCAAACTGAGACCACAAATGTGAACCTTGAATAGTTGCCAGTACATCATCTGTTAAGTGGTCAAAGCACATCATTTGGTACATTATAAATGCAAAGTTCTTCTTTCCTCTGACAGTATTTAATTTTAGAAATGCCAGGAATCCATTTTAAGGAAAAGAAGTTCGACTGGCAGATAAGGCATTTGAATACTTAATGGAATACTATAAAGCAGTCAACATTATTAAATAAGTTGTTTATAGAGTATGCTATACAACTCTGAAAAAAATACAGCCAAGAAAACTGCTAGAGTCAAAGGCTACTTTCTGACACTTGATTCAAGTACAGATGTTTTACAATCAATGAACTCAAATGTGAAGAAGACCTGAACTAAAAATTAAGATAATTGTCTTGTCTGATTACTGATGCACGTAAACATTACTGAGAATTATCGCTTGATTATCTTTTCAAGTACAGATGTTTTACAATCAATGAACTCAAATGTGAAGAAGACCTGAACTAAAAATTAAGATAATTGTCTTGTTTGATTACTGATGCACGTAAACATTACTGAGAATTATCACTTGATTATCTTTTAAGGAGCAGTTGACCAACAGTAGTTGAGTTAAAGGATGTCAGAAAATTCACTTCACAGAAAATAGAGGTGTCCCACTCCACCCCTTGTACCTCTCAGTTTTCTCCATTTCTCCAACAAATTATGAATGAGCTTTTGAATGTGCTATTTCCCCAAGTCTCTAAACCTTCACTTGACCCCATAATGGTTAGTGTGAAGAAGCATCCATATGAGTATGTGGAGTCAAGGGCAGGCCATGGCTCACCATCTGTCCATGAAAAGTGGACTGGGAGGTTGTCCCTCACTGATGAGGCGTGTCTTGGCACTAAGAGCAGAAATTGGTCATCTTCTGAATCAAAGTAGTTTAGGTTAGACGTTCATTTTCACGTTAATGTTTAATAGGTCATCTACAGGGGGCCATTTTGAATAGAAATTGCCCCTTCTTAATCATGTAGTGCTTATTACAGACTCTGTAGGGTGATTGCCATTAAATTAGCCATGTATTTGACTTCATCTTAGGGCCTTGAAGTTCATTTTTGTCTTTTGCTACAGGCCCTGGAGCCTCTCTCCTTTGTACGAAAGAAAGAGCTCTGTATAGATTAACCAGATTCAAAGAAGTCTTGTGTTTATTCTAGATGGTAATATAGTAAACTTGACTTTAATGAGGCCTATGTACTAACACTTCAGAAAACTCCCTAAACACAGATAAATACATATTTATACAGTCTCTTAGCTTTCTCAGAAATCTCATTTTCTTCAAGAATCATGGGATTTCTGTTTATTAAAGTATCTCAAGTTTTAACTCTCCCCTGACGGCCACATTTCAAAGCATCAGCAATATCTGGCTCTCCATGAAAGTTACCACAAGAAGTAGAAAATAAGGAAAGAGAAAATGTAGAGATGGGCGTGCTGGGTGGTGACCTAGAATCACTCAGCAGGTAAGAGACTGTCTCGGCTTACATTGTGTGACAGATTCATGCCTCAGCCAAATTGAAGATTCTGTGTTTATGTATGTGTGGAAAAGTCAAAATCATCTTAACTGCTGAGAGGCCACTTGACATTCATCCACATTGGAAAATAGATAAACCTTTCCTATTATTAATTTTACATCTTTTAAAATTTATTTGTTAGAGCTCTTTGAAGTGTTTTTTCTAAAACTTCCTTTTGCCTAAAGCAAAGCAATTTCCATAACCATCAAGGCAATGGTTATTTAATATTATCTCTATTGAGCATTCTAGATTTCCTAGTCTAGACCCTTGATTACCCATTTGTATCTCTGTTAAGATGGAGTTAGAACAATTTTCTTAAAAGAATTTTGGCTTTGCTCCTTCTCTACTCACTTTTTAAATTTAATTATTTATTTATTTACTTTTGGCTACACACGGGCTTTTTCTAGTTGCAGCGAGTAGGGGCTACTCTTCGTTGTGGTGCGCAGGCTTCTCATTGCAGTGGCTTCTCTTGTTGCGGAGCACGGGCTCCAGTAGTTGTGGCACGTGGGCTTCAGTAGTTGTGGCACAGGGGCTTAGTTGCTCCGTGGCATGTGGGATTTTCCCAGACCAGGGCTCAAACCTGTGTCCCCTGCATTGGCAGGCAGATTCTTAACCACTGTGCCACCAGGGAAATCCTGTCTACTCACTTCTGAATAGATAAGGCTAGCCTCATAATCAAGTGAGTGTCTTTGGTAGATTCTATTGTATTCACAAGTTCTGAACCCTGCCTTCACCTCCATTGTCTCTTAAGGCCTCTGTATCTGTATTTAACAGGCAGCATAGGAGAGCTGTGTTTTAGGTTCTTGTCAGAGTTCAAACTCACTCTTATTACAGTATTTGCCTGAGATAAAGTGTTTAGGGAGGATTCCCTATGTTCTTATAGATGTTGAAATTTACCACTGAATCAAGCCAGATTAGTAGAGAGCTGGGGATCTAGACTGCATTGTATTTGACCCTTATTAGAATTGTTTTTACTGAATTACACTGATATCATCATCCTGTAGTAAGGGTTGTCATGAGAAACTATCCTCTTTAGATCTGTTATCAAAGTATTTATTCCATTATTTATTTTTTTCTCTATGAAACCCCATAAAAAAAATTCCTAACCAGTTTTGGATTCTCTTATGCATTAGTGTGTAATTAACTGCCCCTCTGAATGGCTTATCTGACTAGACTTGTTTTTCATATCAGATGTTTGAAACCTTAGAATCAAATTTAAGGATCTCCCGTAGAAAATGTGTGGGTCATCGTGGCTTGCATTTTTCTGCCTTTGCTTCTAATTTATGTTCTCTAGCCTTAGATGTATTTTTATAAGCTTTGCTAAATCCTTTTCTAGAACAGGGCAGGGTATAAATAAACCATAAGACGTTCCTAATTCTAGATTTTCTGTACAAGGACTAGTAGAGAATCTGTATAGTGCTTACTATGTGCCAGGCTTTCAGTAAGGGTTAATACTGTTACTCTTCCCATTTTATAGGTGAGGAAACTGAGACATAGAGAGGCCGGCCCAGTTAGTATGGGATGGAACTAGGACTCAAACCCAAGTAGCCTGGCTCCAGAGTCTGATGCTGCTTCTCAAGTCTGAAAGTTAAGAATGACTTTTGAGAATACACATTTCCTGTCTTCCCTGCCTGAAGCATTGTTGTGCATAAGCCAGTATAAATAAGTGAACTTAGAGGTTTTAAGATTATTGTGGATGATTATTTCATATTTGGCTATAAATAATTAATAAACAGTTTCTCTAGACTTGCCTTTTCTGTCCAGTTAATGAAATCTGAGGCATTAACATAATAGAATAAGCACATTTATATAAGTCTTTTCCACTGGAATTTTTTTTCTCAAGTTGGTGAAATAAGAACCTAATTTAATATTTATGTTACCAGCCATAAATCTTTAAGTTGAGGGCAGCATGATCTGCTGAGTTACGTTAATTTGAATTGGGTGGTGGGGTTCTGTTTCTGCTACAGAACGTGACTGGGCAAATTTCTCTGTCATACTACTGTTCTGTCTTTATAGTAGACTTAATCCTATTGTTTATCTATGCTGAGAATTCAGTGAAGTATACGTGAAATCTTTGTGCTTCTAATTTTAAATAAAATGGTGGTATGATTAGAAATATTATGGGACTTCCGTGGTGGTGCAGTGGTTGAGAGTCTGCCTGCCAATGCAGGGCACGCGGGTTCGAGCCCTGGTCCGGGAGGATCCCACATGCCGCGGAGCAACTAAGCCTGTGCGCCACAACTGCTGAGCCTGTGCTCTGGAGCCCGCGGGCCACTACTGAGCCCACGTGCCACAACTACTGAAGCCCATGGGCCTAGAGCCCAAGCTCTGTAACGGGAGAAGCCACCGCAATCAGAAGCTCACGCACCGCAACGAAGAGTAGCCCCCACTCGCGGCAACTAGAGAAAGCCCACACGCAGCAATGAAGACCCAACAACGAAGACTCAATGCACCAAAAAATAAATAAATTTATAAAAACAACAACAATAAAGAAAAAAGAATAAAAGGGGAGCAGAGAACAGATAAGACAAATAAAAAAGAAATGACAACAGTTCCAAACCTAACCATATCAATAAGTACATTAAATGTGTCTGAACACCGCAGTTAAATGACAGAGATCAACAGGTTAGAAAAAAAATATATATATATAATTAGGGGAAAAGAGAACCAACCCTTTAATCCATGGCTTTATTTCAAAGATTTGTCTTTTCGCTTTGATAGTTTTAGAGGAATTAGTAAAGAATACTCATAGAAGTGTCCAAACTTTGGTAATTACCATTTTTAGTACATGGAAAAGAAGTCTTCACCTTAGTTTTTCCATCTGTGAACTAGAGACCATCATCATCAAAATCACTTGTGCTGCTTGTTAAAAATAAAAGTTCCTGGGCCCCACTTCTGACGTAATGAATCAGAAAGTCTGGAATCTGCACTTTCAGTGGCTTTCCTGGTGTGTTAAAATGTTGATGCACATTATAGTTTAAGAATTACTGTTTCAGAGCTTGCCTGGTAAGAATTGTTTTGGAAGCTCTCAAATTTTGGGAAATACACTATTTTCTCGAGATCCTTACGGGGGCCTATCAGACTAGCAGTACAGTAGATCCGAAACCAAATTTTCTGAGTCACCAAACACATAATGGCACCTTAAAATCATAAAAAGTTTCTATTTTCTTGTCATTAGCCTTGACTGGGCCTGATTTATCGTGGTCTCCATGTGAATTAGTGAGGCAGTGAAGGCCAGCGGATAGTAGTCCTAACAGATTACCCCTCAGGATAACTGAGTTTGGACAGTGAAAATCCTTGCCCACTCTTCACTTCTAGTCCTGGAAAATTTGCACTCATTTTCTCATTTCTCATAGGACTAACTTTTTCTGTTAAGATTTACAGTACGTATACCCTTTGATCCAGTGATTCTGTCTCCAGAAGTTTGTCCTGTTGCAGTGTTTTGAATTTGTGGGGGGACTCAAGCTATTTTCACAGAAGTATATATTTTGTGAATCCCGACAGGAATTTTTTTTTTTTTTTTGCCATTTGGTTTAATATGTACCAGCTATATGAGAGAAATAGTTTGAAGTAAAAAAAAAAAAATTATTTTGATAAGTATATTATTAAGCTGTGTTATGTAGTTTATTTTAATATGTTTAACAACTTTACTACTATATAATGGCAAATTAAGTTTTCCCAGTTAAGTGATGTGTAGTGTTCATTGTGTAATAAAAAGCATAGTCTACAAATTTTAAATGACATGCTTTGGGGACTGAATATACAGATTAAAATTTAACTTTTAATTTAAATATCAATAAAAGCTGGGCAGGGGGTTGCTTTCCTGATGTGATACTTGGAGAAAGTTGTATTCTGCTCTTTTAAAAAATCAACTTATGTTTCATAATATTCACGCTTTGTTTCCAAATGAAAATCTAAGTGAGGAGGTTTCAGGCTGCTATTTATAAACACTTCCTCAGGAGCAAATTAGCCCCCCTCCCAACAAGCAACAAAACAAACTCATTTAAATTGGATAGTATCACTGTTTCCTTTTTTTAACGCTGGCATTTCAAATACTACAAACATTTTGATATGAATAATACATGTATATGTGCATTTCTATTAGAATAATGCAACCTATGAATGTGATAAAGATTACCTTGAGGTAAAATTTACCATTTTTATACTGTATTAACTTGTATCTCAGTGTTCTTTATGCTTTTTTGTTTTTAACCAGCACTCCATTTTGAGTGCAAATTAAATAATACATGATTAAGAAAATATATATAAAACCATCAGGGTCACTTCCGGTATTGAGCTGAATGATATGTGCCTTAAATGGCTAAATTATAAACCAGTTCATCTGCTTATGTAGAAAAACCCTGGCCTAGTTTAAAGAAAATATTTTTGTATGTGTTTTAAATACAGAAATTGAAATGGGACTGATTGTTGCCTTTAATAATATGATACCACTGGAACAATTCATGCATAAATGAATGCCACTATATAGACATTCTGAGAGGTGGATACCAGGATATTTATTGCCACTTTATAATGATTGTAAAAATAAATAGTAGGAAGGAGGGAGAAAGAGGCAACAGCCTAAATGTTCATCAATAGGACACTAGTAAATAATGATGCAGTGCTGCATATACAGTGGAAAATGGCAGCTGTATGTGCCAATATGGAAAGCAGCTTGAGGAGCAGTATATATACTATGAAACTGGTTTTGTATAAAATAAATATATATGTGTGGGAGCTCTCTGGTAAGATATATAGTGCACTGTTAATACGGCTATTTTGGGGATGGGGAGTTAAGGTGGGGTAGGGTTGGATGATAGGGGGAGTCTTATTTTTATATTATATATTTCTAAATTGTGATGTGTCATTGATGATAAATTTTTCTTAGCCATGACCATGTATAAAATTATTTTTAAACAGCCACAAAAAAAAACGAGACCACTAAATTCAAGTGTCACCCCTTTTAGAAGCACTTAGTTATGTTCTCTCTTGAACAGTTTTTTTTTTATTATTTAGGTAATAGTACGTCTCATACTGTATTGTAATAATTAATATTCTTTGAGCTCATTGAAGTCAGGCCCTGTGTTGTTGTCTCTTTATTTTCAGGGCCTAGCCAGTGTCTCCATAGGAGATAGTTAATAAATATTTGAATGAAGAAAGAAGGTATGGGTGAAATATATGTAAGATGTGTTTCATGAATAATCCTGCTAATATTAAAGCAGTTAAAAACATTATTTTTATGTCCTGAGGCCATCGTAAGCAGTTGATTTTTACTGGCTTAAACTTTATTTTCCTTTTCCCAACTTCATTTTGAATTTGAGTCTTAGAACTAACCCACTTGAATTTATATTTAAATTCTTGGAAACATTAGAGATTACAGAATTATGACTCTATTAGCAATATATTGAGTCTAAATATCTTCTTAACGGCCAACTCTGCGTAAATCACTTCAGCATTGCATTAATAATAAATCCAGCAGTTTGGCTTTCTGTATGGAGAAAGGTTACATTTAAACCTTCTTGCCGTTGCCTCTTCATTAGGATTCTGATAATCCTGACCTTCGAGACTGGGGCTCTATTTATTGGTGCCTTCTCTCAACTGATCCTGTCACAGCCAAAGGAGTAGTCTTGTCTGAGAAGCCACTGATCTCTGAGGAAACAGATCTTATTGAGCCAACTCTGTTGGATGAGCTCATCTGCCACATTGGTTCTTTGGCCTCAGTGTACCATAAGCCGTCCAATGCTTTTGTGGAAGGAAGTCATGGAATCCATCACAGACACTTGCCAGTACATCATGGGAGGTAAGCAGGTAAACTAGGTTTGAGTGAGAAGTGATTCTCTGTTTAGACGAACTTGGTCTTCCTCAAGCTTTTATAGCCTAGAAAAATTTGCTATGCATTTGGCAAACCTACTCTACTGCTCTGGAGGCTTCATCCGAATGCTAGTGACCACACACAAACAATGGGTTAAAAGGCCCCTCTGTGTTCTAACCTCAGGGTAGGTAAGGTTGTGCCTTTAGAAAATTGTGGTGAAGATTTTCTAAATGGATAAAGTCTGAAAGTTGCTTAAGTCTCCAGTAAGATGAGGCTAGAAATTTTCCCAGAGTTGAAAACTTGGTAAAAAGCCTATACAGGCATACCACAGAGATAGTGCACTTCAGTTCCAGACCACCACGATGAAGTGTCATAAATCTTTTTGTTGTTGTTTTCAGTGCATATAAAAGTTATGTCTATACTATACTGTAGTCTGTTAAATGTGCAGTAGTATTATGTCTAAAAAAATAGTCTACATACCTTAATTTAAAAATACTGTATTGCTAAAAAGTGCTTATCATCATCTGACAATGCAGGGTTTCCACAGACTTTGAATTTGTAAAGACTGCAATATCTGCAAAGTGCAATAAAATGAGGTCCGCCCATGTATACATTTTAGCTATTTTTATCCTTTACTGTAACTTTGGTTCAAGCTTATGGTTGAAGTTAGCAGACACTGCTTCTCTTATGCTGTAAAGCTAGCTGTTAATGAAATACTGTTTGCAGGATTGTTTTATAAGAGCAGCCTAGATTCTGTGTAGATATAGTTGTTCAGTTGCCTGTACCTTTTTTACCAAAATAAATTGCTCCGTATCAGTAAGGAAATGCTATTATGAACAGACTGTCAGGTAACATGGAACTCTTGCTTTACAGATAACCTTAAAATTTTAATTTGGGAGCGGCAGTACTCTAATAAACTCTTATAATGGGTATCTTGGAATCTTTTCAGAATCTCCCTTCATTAATTATAATAAACCTCAAATCTAAGTAGAATTTGATCTCTGAGTTGTTAGAGTATCTGCACTTCCACCATTTCTGAGGGTCTCGTATTGTCTAATATATATTGCTGTTTCAGTGGTTCATGAATAGCCAGAGTGTAGGATTTATTGCTTTACAAATTAGTGTAATCAATGTTTACAATACTGTAGCTCTGTTTTAACAGACTATGGGCACAGATAAACAAAAAGAAAAGGGCAGTACCCAAGAAAATGATTATTAATCTTTCATTAGCCCTTGAGTTGAATCTTTGGTTTTAGGGCAGTGCTGTGATTTTCACCCAAAGGAAACTTGTGGTTTCATGAGGATCAGGCCTCGTTACAGGGTGTTTGACCTCGTAGGCAAGCATATTTAACATTCGCTAGATATGACCATTTCACTTCTAAGTACATCTCCCAGTCTGTGCTTCAAGTTTTGATAAATAGATACGGACTTTCTGTTGTTTGCCATTTAAATTACCTTTCTCCTGATAACTTTGACCCTCAAATGGGATGGGGAAAGTGAAACAAATCAACAAACAAAAACAACTCTTTCTAGAACACAAAGAGAGAACCAATATGTAAAAAGAAGCACAGTCTCTTACATAAGGTCTTTATCAGATTAATAGGCTTCAATTTGTTACCTTCACAATTCCTTATGTGGTTCCTTTTTGGATGACCTTTTTGTCCATTTGTGCTTGTTTTGTGGTTTTTTTGTTTTGTTTTGTTTTTTGCGCTACACGGGCCTCTCACTGCTGTGGCCTCTCCCGTTGCGGAGCACAGGCTCCGGACGCGCAGGCTCAGCGGCCATGGCTCACGGGTCCAGCCGCTCCGCGGCAAGTGGGATCTTCCCGAACCGGGGCACGAACCCGTGTCCCCTGCATCGGCAGGCGGACTCTCAACCACTGCGCCACCAGGGAAGCCCTGGCAGTTTCTTTTAACATAAACAAACACTTACCATAAAATCCAGCAATCCCACTCTTATTTATCCAAATGAAATAAAAACCGACATTAATATAAAACTTATACACAAATGTTTATAGCAACTTTATTCATAATCACCAAAACAGAAACCCAAGTGTCCTTCAGTTGGGGAATGGATTATATATCTTATATATCCATACACTGGAATACTACTCACCAACAAAAGAGAATAAACTATGATACACAGAAGAACAACATGGATGAATCTCAAAATAATTATTCTGAGTGAAAGAAACCAGACCCAAAAAGAGTACATATTGTATGATTCCATTTTTATAAAATTCTGGAAAATGCAAACTAATCTATAGGGACAAAAAGTAGACCAGTGGTTGTCTGGTGACAGGGGCTGCAAGGGAGGCAAGGAAGGGAGAGGGTGGGATTACAAGGGGTTATGAGGAGACTTGGGTGTGATGGGAATGTTTCCTATCTTAATTGTGGTGATAGTTTTAACGGTATATACATGTGTCAAAACTTATTAAATTGTACACTTTAAATCCATGCAATTTATCGTATGTCAATTACACTACAATAAAACTTTTTAAAAATGACCTGCCTCTTTGAACATGTTTGGGTTCCTCTATGAGAAGTTACAACTTTCTCAGTTTACAAATTCTGCCAGTTTTGTGTGTCAATTTGGCTAGGCTGTGGTACCCAATTATTCAATCAAATACTGATCTAGGTGTTTCTGTGAAGGTGTTTTGTAGATGAGATTAATATCTACAATTAGTTGAAAGAAGGAAAGGAGATTATCCTGGATAATATGGGTGGGCCTGATCCACTCAGTTGAAAGGCATTAAGAACAGAATTGAGGGCTTCCCTGGTGGCGCAGTGGTTAAGAATCCGCCTGCCAATGCAGGGGACACAGGTTCCATCCCTGGTCCAGGAAGGTCCCACATGCTACGGAGCAGCTAAGCCCATGCACCACAACTACTGAGCCTGTGCTCTTGAGCCCGCAAGACACAACTACTGAGTCCATATGCCACAACTACTGAAGCCCGCGTGCCTAGAGCCTGTGCTCTACAACAAGAGAAGCCACCGCAATGAGAAGCCTGCACACTGCAACGAAGAGTGGCTCCCACTCTCTGCAACCAGAGAAAAGCCCGCACGCAGCAACGAAGACCCAACGCAGCCAAATAAATAAATAAATAAGAACAGAATTGAGGTTTCCCTGAGGTAGAAGAAATTCTGCTTGTGGACTGGAGCTTCAGCTCCTATCAGAGTCCCAGCCTGCCAGCCTACAGATTTCAAACTTGCCTAGCCAGCCTCCACAGACACATAAGCCAAGTACTTACAGTAAATCTCTTTACACAGAGAGAATATATCATATATTAATACATTATATATCCTAACATGCCTATTAGAATCATATACTGATATTATCTTATTGCTCATATGTTATCAATAGTATATGTATGAATGTATATTATATATGGTTTGGGGATATATACACATATATATAAATATCTATACCTCAGTTCTTTTTCTTTGGTACGAAGTGGCCCAAGCACCCATAGTCCCTACTCCTGCCACATTGCCTTTTCTCTCCCAGCCTGCCTCTATGGCCTCATGGGAAGTTCCCTACAACCAGCTGACTGAGGAAGAGGAAACTCAGGACTGGTTCACAGATGGTTCTGCACGGTATGTAGGCATCCCCCCAAAATGGATAGCTATAGCACTGCAGCCCTTTCTAGTGCATCCTATAGGACAGTGGTGAAGGTAAGTCTTCCCAGTGGGCAGAACTCTGATCAGGGCACCTGGTGGTTCATTTTGAAAGGAAATGGCCAGAGGTGTAAGTTTGGTTCATGAGCTATGGCCAATGGTTTGACTAGATAGCCAGGGACTTGGAAGGAATGTGATTGGAAAATTGGTGACAAGGAATCTAGGTCATAGGCCTCTCTGAATGGGCAAGGAATGTGAAGATATTTATGTCCCATGTGAATGCTCACCAAAGGGTGACCTCCACAGAGGATTTTAGTAATCAGGTGGATAGGGTGACCAGCCACCCCATCATTGTCCATTGGCTTATAAGCAAAGTAGCCAGATGGCAGGGATGGAGGCTATGCATGGGCTCAGCCACGTGGGTGTCCACTCACCAAGGCGTAGCTGGCTACAGCCAGTGCTGAGTGCCCAGTCTGCCAGCAGCAAAGACCAACCCTGAGACCCGGCACCATTCCCTGGGGTGATCAGCCTGCTGCCTGCCTCATAGCAGATTGATTACATTGGATTGCCTCCATCGTGGAAGGGATAGTGCTTTGTTCTTACTCTGGATATGGATTTACTTTCCCTGCATGTAATGCTTCTGCAAAAACTGCCACCTGTGGACTCCCAAAATGCCTTATCCACCATCATGGTATTCCACAGAGCACAGCTTCTAGTCAAGGGACTCACTTCACGGCAAATGACGTGCAGTAATGGGCTCATGTTCGTGGACTCTACTGGTCTTACTATATTGCCCACCATCCTGAAGTAGCTGGCTTGGTAGGTTGAATGGCCTTTTTTTTTTTTTTTTTCCATTTGAGGTGGAATCCTAATATTACCTTTTTACTAATCCTTCCACATGGAAATTCATAGCTGAGACTGAAGTACCAATATCTGTATAATAATATACATGTGGATGGTACGATCTATAGCCAGAAGTGATAGAGAACAAATCAACTCCAGTTATCTATTTTTTTTGTTTTTTTTGGGTTTTTTTGCGGTACACGGGCCTCTCACTGTTGTGGCCTCTCCCGTTGCGGAGCACAGGCTCTGGACGCGCAGGCTCAGCGGCCATGGCTCACGGGCCCAGCCGCTCCGCGGCATGTGGGATCTTCCCGGACCGGGGCACGAACCTGTGTCCCCTGCATCGGCAGGCGGACTGTCAGCCAGTGCGCCACCAGGGAAGCCCTGAACGGCCTTTTGAAGATCCAGTTACAGAACTAGCTAGGTGGCAGCACCTTGCAGGGCTGGGGCAGCGTCCTTCAGGAGACTGTCCGTACTCAAATCAGCATTCCATGTATGGTGTTATTTCTCCCACAGCCAGGATTCATGGTTCCAGGTATCAAGGAGTGGAAATGGCATGGCAGCATTCAACATTAACCCTAGTGATCCATAAGAAAAATTTTGCTTCCTGTCTGCAACCTTATGCTTGCTGATATAGACATCTTCATTCTAAAGGGAGGAACACTTCCACCTGGAAACACGAGTGATTCCATTGAATTGGAAGTTAAGACTGCTACCTCCGTTTTAGAGTCCTCATCCTTCTAAATATACAGACAAAGATGGGAGTTACTGTACTGGCTGGGGTGATGGATTCTGACTGCCAAGGGGAAAGCGGGCTGCTGCTACTACATAATGGAGGTAAGGAAAAGTATGTCTGGAATACAGGAGATCCCTTAGGGCATCTCTTAGTACTCTCATAGCCCGTAATTAAAGCCAATGAAATACTACAACACAATTCAGGCAAGACTTCTAATGGCACAGACCCTTCAAGAATGGATGTTTGGGGGCATCCCCCCAGGAAAAGAACCACAACCAGCACTGAGGTGCTTGCTGAGGGTAAAGGAAATATGGAATGGGTAGTAGAAGGTAGTTATAAATACCAGCTACGACCACCTGACCAATTTCAGAACTGAAGCTGTATTATTATGAGTATTTATTCCTTATTTTATTGTGAGAATGTTTATTTGTATATTTTTTCTTCCCTCTCTTATCCCCTTGTCATCTAACATAAAATGTATCAATAAAAACTAAGTTTACATTATTGAAGTTATAGGATTATCAAGGAGAGGAGTAAACTTCATCCAAAGACTTTGCCTCCTCTTCTGGGGAAAGGGTCAGCACATTTTCAGTTGTACACAGGATAATTGTATCATGTTAGATGGAAGTATGACCTTGTTATTGTCTTTATTTGGAGATTAAGTATGGTTTAGGAGATGTGTATTGGTGCCAGGTTGACCAGATGTGGTCTGTGATGATCAGTTTTATGTGTCAAGTTGGTTAGGCTCTAGTACCTAGATATTCAAACAAACACTGACCTAGGTGTTGCTGTGTAGGTATTTTGTAAATGTGATAACATCTACAATCAGTTAACTTTACGTAAAGGAAATTTCCTGGATAATCTGGGTGGACCTGATCCAACCAATTGAAAGGCCTGAGGTTTCCCTCAAGAAATTCCACCTGTGTACTGCGGGGTCAGCACCTGCCTAAGAGTTTCCAGCCTGACCTTCCTCATGGCATGCACTAGTCTCCAGACTTGCCTACCTGATCCCTACAGTTACAAAAGCCAACTCCTCGCAACAAATATAGATGGATAGATAGATAGATATAGATAGATATAGTAGATAAATTGATTGATAGATAATTGAAAGATAGAGGATGGATGGATAGATAGAATAGGTAGGATAGATATCCACAGCTTGCATCTCTCTGTCTCTGCGGTGGAATTGACTGCCACAAAAACCACCTAAGAAAATCTTGCATCCCTCGAGAGTCAGAGCTTGTTTTTGATCCAAAAGGGATCACTCAACATATTCATCAGGCATCCCCCCCAAAACTCCTGGGCAAATCCCAGGAGTTCAAAGGATTATTCTAATGGAGGAATCAATTGGGCAGGTCAGAGCGACACTCCTAGAATAGTGTTCTGTCTTTCAGGGCATGCCTTCAGATATGTTAGTCCTTTCATATTTATTAAACTATCTGTAACGCAGTGGAATGCTACACAGCCACTTAAAAATATTCTCTTTATAGGGCTTCCCTGGTGGCGCAGTGGTTAAGAATCCACCTCCCAATGCAGGGGACATGGGTTTGAGCCCTGGTCCGGGAAGATCCCACATGCCAAGGAGCAACTGGGCCTATGCGCCACAACTACTGAGCCTGCGCTCTAGAGCCCGCAAGCCACAACTACTGAGCCCACGTGCCACAACTACTGAGCCCGCGTGCATAGAGCCCAAGCTCCGCAACAAGAGAAGCCACAGCAATGAGAGGCCCATGCACCACAACAAGGAGTGGCCCCCGCTCACCGCAACTGGAGAGAGCCGTGCACATCAGCGAAGACCCAATCAGCCAAAAATAAATAAATAAATAATTTTTAAAAATATGCTCTTTATCAACTGCCCCTGAAAGGGGATACAAAATCTCATAATATTAATTGCTTCTAAGGAGGGGAGCCCCTGGGCTCCGGGACAGAAGTGGGAGGGAGGATTTTCACTGTTTGTACTTTTGGAATATTGGATTATGTGAGTCTATCATCAAATTAGGGATTGGCAAACTGTAATCCACAGGCCAAATCTAACACACTGCCTGTTTAAAGTTTTACTGGAACACATTCATGCTTATTTGTTTACATACTGGTTATGGCTGCTTTCAAGATGCAATGGCAGAGTTCAGTAATTGGAACAACTACATACACAACATACACAATGTCATATGGCCCACAAAGCCTAAAATACTTCCTATCAGACCCTTTAGAGAAAAAATTTTCTGATATCAATCTAGATTTTTTTAAATAGAAAAGTAAACTGACATTAAAAAAATGACCCAAGAGAACTGAAAACATCTGTCCACACAAAAACTTATACATTAATGTTCATAGCAGCACTAGTCACAGTAGGCAAAAAGTGGAAGCAACCCAAAAGTCACTCAACTGATACGTAAACAAAATGACAGAATACGATATATCCACACAGTGGAACATTACTTGGCTAGAAAAAGGAATGAAGTACTGATAAATGTTACAGCACAGATGAACCTTGAGAACGTTACGCTAAGTGAGAGCAGCCAGACACAAAAGGCCACATATTGTATGATTCCATGTATACGAAATGTCCAGACTAGGCAAATTCACAGTGATAGAAAATACATTAGTGGTTTACGGGGGCTAGAGAGAAGGAAGAATGAGGAGTGACTGCAAATGGGTGCAAGGTTTCTTTGAGGAGTGATGACAATGTTCTGGAATTAGATAGTGGTGATGGTTGCACAACTCTTTGAATATACTAAAAACCACTGAATAGTACACCATCACCAAGTCCAGGGCATTTCAGAGTTCAGTAGGGGGCTTAGCACCGAGTGATAAGTTAGTCCCCTCTACCACCTCAGGATCAGACCAGCCAGGGAGTTAGGGGACCAAGTTCTACATCCCAATTAACCCAAACATCCATGAGATCTTAGGTAAGTTTGTTTCCCTGTCCACTTCTTAATTTCCTTCTCTATAATATGATACAACTGGACAATGCAGGAGGCCAGTACAATGAGACATGAGGGGAGATTCAGGGGGGCCTGACTTCCCAGAATCCTTTATTCTTTCCCCAAGGTTTATCATCACTGACCCTAATAACCAGCATCTTCATCATCATCATCATGTTCCAATTTCAAAGCACTTTCACATACATGATGTCATTTGATCCTCATAACCACCCTTTAGGGTAGATAGGTATTATCCCCATTTTACAGATGAAGAAATTAAACCTCAGAATCAAATGACTTGCCCAAGTTCATACAGTGGTTAAGTGTAGGGGCTGGGACTCAACCCCAGTTCTGTCCACAACACCACACTGTTTTTGCATGTTTGGCCTCTCTCTAAAGCCCAAGACAGCAATGTCCAGCAGCCTCACTATAAACACATCTTTGTTTGGACAAAGCAAGGGAGGAGAGGCACAAGGACTTGGGTCCTCCTTGACCTTTTCTTATGAACCCTTCTGTACTGGTACGGCAGCAGTCTGTGCATAGGAGTATATGCATGTACACTGGTGTGGACACCAAGCTCACGGTGTCACAAAGATATACATACCGGTACACATGACCTCAACAGATGAGAGGTCACTCCTTGTTACCAGAGCGGTGGGGAAGCTATGCCTTTAGTTCAGGGGAGTCTGCTCTCTCCTAAATCCAGAAGACTCATTACCCCTTTCACGAAGCTTCAAGAAGGAAGGGGCACTTCCTCAATGCTTAGTAGACAAAGAGTAGTGAGGAGAAGAGAAGGCCTGGAAATTATCCTCATTGCCTTTGCTGAAGCGAGCCCAGGACGGGGAACATCGGTGAACAGGGCATTCACTCCCAAGCTCAGAGAGCTGGGCCTAAATCTCAAGGAGTATCAGTGAGAACACTGCTGTCAAACCCAGGTCAGCCCTTGTAAGTCACGGTGCCTGGGCACTAGTAACGCTACCAGCTATGTGTGCTTTGGCAAGTCACCCACCCTCTCTGATTCAGTTTGCTTATCCAAAAACATGGCTAATGACTGCCTGGGGTCTAGCTCAGAGGGGTGCTTGGAGGTTTCAGGGACATAAACAGAAATGCTTTAAAAATAAAGTGTACTTTAAGAACACACACTTTCATTCTCCCACAGCTGATAAAGAAGGGCTGAGGCATGAACACACTTGGGGAATGACCCACTCACTGATGCCTTTCCAGGGCTTGGCCAGCAAGGGGGAGTCAAGCCAAAAGCAAAAGTGTCTTCAGGAAAAGCCGGGTTGCCCATGCTTGTTTGCACTCTTTTTTCATTTGGCCAATCGACATTTATCAAGCATCCCCTACAGCACAGATGCTGTTCTGGGGGCTTGAAGATAAAGCAGTGAAGCAAAGAGAAAATGGCTCTGCTCTCAAGCTTATGTTCTACTTGTGAAAGATCAATAAGTAAACGAATGTCAAGCATTGGCAGGTGCTATGCTGAATTAAACTGGGTAAGGTTAACAGTGATGGGGGAGTGGTACTATTTTCTATAGGATGTAAGCAGGCCCCTCTGATAAGAGGATGTTTGAGGAAAGACCTGAAGGAAGTAAGGGGATAGTTTAGGAGACATCCACACCTTCTGTCTAGGCTAGAGGACACGAGTTCTGGGGAGAGACAGACACGTTGTCCACAGCAACAGAGAACTTCCTACCATGCTGGTTTGGCTTGCCCCTCTTAGATTCATTCTCCTGCTATGTTCCCTGGGGGGAGGGGGGTTGACCCCTACAGACTGCATGCCTGGGTCAGCCTTGACCTCTGCCTGACTTCTGTTAGGTTCAGCCAAAAGGAGGTCCCCAGAAGACTGGAGAACAGGATGAAAGAGAGGTGGGATACTGAAGCTCCTGCTTCCTCTGCCTGGCCACGGTTCTGACAGCGGCCGCATTCCTCTTTACCACAGTTCCCATCTGCCTTCCACAGCCCCTTCTGTAGTCGACCCTCCAGTGTTGCCCCTCCTGGGCCCCATGGGGTGGGGGCCCATCAGGAAGCCTTGCAGGATTAACCTTCTAGATGAGCACCATGTACCTACCTGTGCAGGAGTGTGCTGTCCATAGATGCTACCTGGACTGCCTCTCCCGTCAGGACAGGGTGAGTTTTGACCCTCGAGGCGCCCATCGCAGATAAGCTGTGGACCGTGGCCGCCTCTCCTCCTCCGAAGCTCCAGCTCTGTCAAATCATTCATACCAGCGAAGGTGGGAACAGAAGTTGAGGTTCTAGAGCACCTCGTCTTACTCCCTTAGGACCTCACTGCCCTGGAGGTGTTTCTCCCCAGGATCCAGCCCACCAACTTTCAACTATGTGGAAGAACCGGATCCACCTACCTCCGACACCAACAGCTCACTGCCCGGTTTATTTCCTCGACGGTATTTATCACTACTGGCTTTTTAATGTGTACGTCTGCTCTGTCCACTACAGTGTACGTGCCATGAAAGAACAGAACTTCCCTGTCCTGTTCTCCTATGTGAAGAGCATCCTTGGCCCAAGTATAAAACTCAGAAACGTTTTTCAGTGAATAACTGACAAGAGAAATGAATATAAAGCCACCTCTGCTCCCAAACACCCTCCACAAGAATTGTAGCCATAAGCCCAGACACCAGTGGCTTACGGTCACAGGGGTGGGCAGTACTCTCAGAAGCGTCTCGGTACTGCTGACTTCTCCAGGTGTGTGTGGGCAGGAGCCCCAAGTGGGACAGCCAGGATAACCCAAGAGTCAGAGAACCACTCAGGTTCCACCTTTCTGAAGACCCTCAGCTTCTCCGTTCCTGAGTGGCTAGAGCTAATAGAAACCGTCTCCAGGTCTCAGCATCTATTTATGGAAGACTCAAAATGCGGCTCACCAGACCACCTCCAGCAATGACCCAAGAAATCCTGTGGGTGAGTGCCGCTGGTTATTTTCCTCCACTTAAGGGGCTCAAGCCTAGGCCCTCTTAAGACCTGATTCAGTATCTCTTTGGACCCCATTCTACTCCACCCTAGATACCCACCCCACCCATGTGTGGCACCACCGCCACCAGGCCATCATCCCCTTTACCCCCAAAGAAACCCAAACAGCTCAGAAGTGCATCAGTCGACCTTTAATGTCCAAAAGAGGCGTGGATGCAGAGCATAGGAGATGTGGTGGGGTCTCAGCCCCTGCTCCAGAAACGAGGGAGAGATGAACACAAACCAGACATTTCCAACTGGCCACACAAGTCTGGGAGGGCAGGGGGAAACAGATCTGGACACCCATAAAAAAATAAACCTAAACTCAAGCACTCAGTCTTGTGCCCACCAGAAGGGTTTTATAGGGAACTCACTCACCATCCCAGTCCCCACCCTCCCTTGTCAGCATCAAAGAAAGCTCAGCACACACTAAAGGCTTGAGAAGGGGGCATTCTGCTGCCTCCCCACCAACCTCTAGGATGGAATTGGGAAAAAAACAAAAGAGAGAATGAGCTGGATCCCAAACCCCCTCCACAGCATCAACCCTACACATGAGAGTTTTTAATGCGATTTACAAGAATCAACAGCTCAATCAGTAATGACTCCCCCCACCCCATCCCCCACCCCATCCCTGTTTGATCCACAGACAAGATTTCCCGAGCACTCCCCTTGGAATCTCCTCCCACTAGCGGTCCTGCTCCATCCCCTAATTCCTGGCTTCACCACTGCAAGACTGACCTCCAAAGTTCCCCCAAAGCCCCTCAACAGCCCTTTATCACACTTCCACCCCTGCCTCCCACGAGAGGCTGCCACCATTCACAAAGTCACTTTCCCTCTCCACTGAGACCCAGCTCCAGGATGGATGGTAGCATGACCACCTCATCCTGGACTATCCTCCTAAAGCCTTCCTGGGAGCAGACAGCCATAGGGCAAGCAGTGTCTAGGCCAGATGGCTGAGGGGGGGTAGGGTGATACCCGTCTTCACCCCCAAAACAGAGGCCCCCAGAGGTTTTTAACATAAAGGCCCACTTGTCTACCCATACACCTTAGAGATTCCACAGTCCTGCCCCTCCCTCCCCTCTACCCTAAACCAAGATATACACACATTCACACACATATACAGAGGAAAAACAAGGGACACATTAATTTGGTTTGATTGCTAAGACCTAGCTAAGAACTAGTCACCAGAAATTCCCTTGCCAGCCAACTACCAGGGGCTGCTCTAAGAGAACTCTGGAGGAATGAGAAAACAGAGAGCTAAGCAGGGAGCAGACAGAAGGAGAGAAGAATGAAAGTTTAAAAAAAAAATCAAGCTAATCCCACCCTCAACATCCTCCTAGCATGAGCTCTGGCAGGAAGAATAAAAGAATAAAAGACACAGCCCTCACTTAGAAACTCTTCTGACAAAGACAGCAAGATAAGTCTGCTCCCCACTCCCACACACCACAGACAAACACGTCTCAAGGCCCCTTAAAGAATCCAGCCCCTGCCCCACCCTCTGCCCCAAGCCGTGGAGTCACAGTTCAGTGGAATATTCTCCCTGGTAGCTCAATCTCCCTACCCTCCTTCCTATCCCTCTCTCCTTGTCAGTGCTAACACTGTCCCCCCTGCAGCCGCCCTGGCCCTCCCAAAGCAGCACCCACCACCAGGAAGAGGCAGCTGCACAGTTTTAGTTCCACCTCCAGAAACCTATTTCTTTTCCCCAGCCCTCCTAGTCTTACAGGCTTTGCTGACGGCTTTTTATTTGTATAGGGAGAGAAAGAGAAAAGAGAGGGGTGGGAGAGATTTCCTAGTGCAATACAACCAAAAAAAAAAAAATTTAAGTCTTGAAAAATAAACAAGAAGCAGCCTTCTTCCCCAGGCAACTAAACAGAAAGAAGTTTGGTTTTGTTTACTGCGACATACACATGAAATCGAGTACACAGTCCATGCAGTAGCACAGCCACTGGAGAGGACATCCTGATGCTGGCCCCAGTGCAAAACAGTCCCAGCAACACCGCCTGCTTGCCATCACTGCCGCCACCACTAACACCTTCACTGCGGCCACCTAGCCTGACTTGAAGAGGAGGATTGCAACTTGACCCAAGTAAAAATAGATGAAGTGCTTTGTCTCGTGTGTAACGTAGCTGCCAAAATTTCGGCCCACGATACAATGCCAGGTAGGGTTATATTTCTTGTCAAATTCCTAAAAGAAGAATAAAAAAGAGAAAAAAGGTGATTAGGACACAGCTGGAGGATGAGAAATCAGAATGAGAGTCTGACTAGTTTAGCTGTCACCCCCACCCCACCCCCAGTCCACGGCCTCGGTTCTCTGAACCTCAGGAGCTCAGGTTCTAAGGTTGGCTAGGACACTCCTTCATTAATAATGTAACACCACAAAGGCTCCATTATTTCTCTCTAGCACTTTACACCCCAATCATCTCTCGTTCCTGTAGCTACCCTGCTTTTCAAAAGCCCACCCCGCAATTCTTCAGCAAGGGAATCAGAAAAGCCAGTGGAATAAAGGACCACTCCAGTGTCACACAGCATTGAGTAAAAGAGGAGCAAGCCTCCCTGACGTGCCACTTGCCACCTCTCACATTACTAAACCAGCATTTCCAAATGCCAAAAACGAAGACACTAAAGCAAAATGGGGAACGAAAGTACCAGGAGTACTTGCAGGAGTACCAGGAAGCAATTCTGTGTAAGCCAACGTTAAAGACACTCCAGTGTGCCAGGCACTGTGTGGGCTGTAAACACCAGAGAAAGGACCTCAACCATGACATCAAGGCAATTCCCTCACTTCTCTCAGGGGTAGTACAAGTTCAGCATCAAAGCCAGCTAGGAAATCCTCACGACCTTATCAGACAGACCTTCCCACTCTGTGGACCCAGCAGGAAACAGATGGCTCAGTTCTAGCTGCATCCTGCCATGGCTGTGACAGGACAGCAGCCCTCCATCATGGGCCCAGCAATGCTGCCAACCTTGGGGCTCAACCTGCAACCTGTTCAGCGTCCTCACAGCCCCCATACCACGTAACTCCAAAAGGTATTAGGAAACGGCGGAAAGGGCATGGGTCACCACACTCAGCTTTATTCCTGACTGAAGACCCTGTGTAACATAGGAGAGCCATAGTTGCTTCCCCATGTTCCCCATCAGCAAAACGAGAAAGCGATTCTTCTGGCCCTAGGAGTCCATGATTCTACATTCTCTCCCTGAATAGAACAGAAAAACCATCACTCAACAAGGAACCAGCACGCCTAGGAGCCTTACCAGCTCTGCACCCCCTGGCTACACACACAGAAAAAGTCTCTCAGGACCCCAGTTTCCTCTTCTCATACCACCCATACAGACAGGAAAGAGTTCTGTAAAACTCAAGGACACTCTACCGCCTGTATGGACCAGAATGCCATGGCTCTTAGGCATCCTTGGGATACCAGAATTAAGAATATCAAAGACTGGGGCTCTGCCACCAATGGACATGGATCCTGACTGGGAATCAGGGACCCTGGGTACCGCCTTTCACCTCTAGCTCAGCAGCTTCCTCACTATATATACGTTAACTATGTCCATTCACCCAGGAATTCTTCAGGGACTAAACCTATTGCCCCAATAATGTTCATCTATTAAAAATATATATATATATATTCAAGCCCACCCTTTCCTCAAGGAGGTAGGGAGAAGGGGACGATTTAGTATGTGAGTCCCTTTTTCTTTGGCCGCGCAGCTCGGCTTGCGGGATCTTAGTTCCCTGCCAGGGACTGAACCCGGGCCACGGCGGTGAAAGCACCGAGTCTTAACCACTGGACGGCCAGGGAACTCCCCACCTGAGTCCTTTTAAAGAAAAGGAAACGTCCTACATAAGAAGAATCACTTATAGGGCTATCCCACTTTAAATGATGCAGCTCCCTGAAAATTTGTATATGATCTTATGTTATCCAATCAATCATCCTTGGTCTTCATTTTGAATAGTTCTGAATTGGGACAGTTATATCTAGTCCTGAAGCTTCACTCCCCATTGCTTTTGCAGTCACATAACTATCTGTAAACATACACACGACCCCAGCAGAGTTCCTATTAAGAACTCTCAAGGTAAATGCTTTAATAAATAAGAAGCATCCCCTAACTTATCTCCTTTGCAAGTTCGTAGGGTTCTGTTTGCATGGAATACGCCTGCTTTCCTGTGCCCCCGCTCCAGCCCTCCCTGGGGCACAGCTCAGCTGCCCATGCCTGCCCCTGGCCGCAGCTCCGCCCGCTCACCTTCTTGATGTAGGCAGCGATGTCCTTCTCTATGTTGTACTTCTCCATAGCCTGCGTGGCGCAGTCGACGGCGTCTTGTTGCATGTCCTCAGACATGTCTGCGTTCTTGATCACTGCCTTCCGGTCAGACATCGTGACGCTGCAGAAGAAGCAGAGAGGTGAGGCTGCTCCCATGCTCTGGCCAGTGAACACTAACAGCTGGGTGTGGGGCTCGGAGAGCACAGAAGACGAGGGCAATAGAAAGCACAGATATGAGGCACTGGAAAAGGGAGCTCGAGCTCCTAAGATTTTAGCAGACACGTGGTTGCCAAGTCTGGGAAACAAGGTAAATAATTAAAAAAACATAATAAGCCATCAGTTGTTATCACATGTAAAATGAGGCTTTTCCAACTCTAAATGTATCTATTTCCAATATTCTGAATAGCACCAATAGCCAAGATATTACAATACTCCATCTACCAGCTGTGTCCTTGGGCAAGTTGCTTAAACTCTGTGCTCGCATTCATCATCTTAAAATGCGGACTTGAGTTAACCTCAGGGTAAAGCTGGTGGTATAACACCTGAACGTAATAAGCCCTTGATTTAATGACCATTATTATATCATTGGTATCAAAGTGGGAAGATGAATTAGGCCTGACTTCTGGTCCGTGGACAAGTGACTTAGCCCTTCTGCATTTGATGACCTCTATTTTAGCAATGAGGATATCTCTCTATCAAGAGCTGTTGTAAGGATTAATTAAGGTTATATGAGAACACTGCAAACAAGGACAGTCTATACAGTGGTCTCACCCATTAGCCAGATTCAGCCCACCACCTGCTTTTGTAAACAGTTTCATAGGAACACACTACAATGGCAGAGTTGAATAGTTGTAAGAAACTATATGGCCTGTAAAGCCTAAAATATTTACTATCTGGTCCTTCACAGAAAAAGACTGCCAAGCCCTAAGCTACCAATGCCCAGTGGTGACAGAGACAACAACAGGTAAAGAATTATTATTTTAATAGCACTCTTTCATATCCATGCTAAGACACTGCATTCATCCTATAGCAACCAGAGTTCCAGAGCTCACCTTGCATGGTCCCCTCCTAGGATGACAGGAATTCCAGGAGGGCTGGCCACGGCCTGCCTAGAAGTCTATGGCATGTGAGGTGCTTTGCAGGAAAGGGGATGAGCTGCAAAATCCTATCCTCTGGCCTTGACCACAGTCCCATCACAGAGGGCAGTAACAATCCACCCCCCACCCCATGTGCTACTCCTCCAAAGCGCCACTCTGTGGCCTGCCCAGTGGATAAAAGATGTCGTTGCAGCCCTGTCCGATACAAAGCTACACAGGGACCTGACTGCTCAAGGAGAGATCCCTGGTATCATTCCAGGCCACCCTGATCTGAGTCCACACTAGCCTGTGGGCTGGGTGGGCTGAAAAGGGAAGCAGAATTCATGACTAACTTCATCCTGCACTAGATGCAAAGAATGCATGCGTGCCAGCTGCAACCCTTTACTGCATCCGGGGCACCTCTGTCTCACACTGGCAAATTAAGCAGGGCTGGTTCCACTTCTGCAAAGGCTGGCAGAGCAAAGGGTTAGTGCCCCAGCACCCTCTGCTCCCATACGCCCGAGAGGGCAAGTCAGAGCCTCAAGAGGAGTCTGTGAGCACCAGCTGGGGCTGAGGAAAAGGTCAGGAGAACCCTGTTCAAGGCCTAGCTGTCTATATGACCTGGGGCAAACCAACATCTTTTTAAAAAACAATGGCTGAAATAAGATAAACGTGGCAACTTCCATGGGTTTGCGCAAAGGTACTACAGCAGCAGCACAGGGAAGAAAACTAGTGTCACCGGGTGGCCTATCCCAGGTTACCACTCAGAAGGGGGCACTGTTTACAAATCCAAGGGTGGGGTGGAGCCTGATTAAAGTATGAAATCAGCACCCGTTTTCCCAGCAAGCTCACCTGCCCCACTACCTCATTCCCAAAGTCCAAAGAAACAACTTTGTCACAGTAATTAAAACCACCTTACCCTCCAGGAGAGCCTGCAGTTACATAACGTTGGTCTTGTGACTACAATGCCACGATTCTTCACCCCTGACCCCCCAGGCGTCTGAGAGGTGAGGCCTAGCCCCAGTCTCCCGTGTCCAAGGTGCCAACGAGAAAAGGAAAGGGAGGGGCCAACGTAGTCCCTCCCCCCCGGGGAAGAGGGGGAAAAAAAAAAAAAAAAAAGCAAGGGACCTGGGCCTCCAGATTGAAGGATGACCACAGGGCCCCAGGCCAGCTGCCTGTCACGAGCCAGGGGCTCCTCTGAAAAGCTAAGAGGGCACTCCAGGGCAGCTCACTCTCCGCTATCCCCGGCCCTGCGACCAAAAGACCAAGGCTCCGAACGACACGACCCGCCCTCCCCGGCCCCCAACACGCACAAACGCTTGTATTTCCTCCCTTCGGATCCCCAAGGGGCCGTCTCCCTCCACCACCCCATCCTCCAGTGGCTGCAATCCCGAAGGCCGGCACCTGGGCCAGGAGAAAGCCTCCTCCCCCCGCACCTCCGCCCGCCCGGCCGCCCTCCCCCGTCCGGCCTAGAGCAGCGCCGTAGTGACTGGGCGTCCTCGCTGCAGGAAGGACGCCCCAGAGAGTGGCGACGGCGGGACGAACCGCGTCACGCCCGAGCCCGCTCCGCGGCTCTCCCTCGGCCCAAACAGCAAGGGCCTCCGAGCGCGCAGAGAGATCCCGGGGTGGGGGTGGGGGGCGGGAGGCCTCACCTCTGCAGCCTGGGGCCCCGGGGTCGGGAGGGCACAGGGTGGCGCAGCCCTGGGCAGGAGAGGCGCCGGGGGCGTCACGCCGAGGCCGGCACCGCTCCGGGCCTCGGGGCCGGACCCCGCGCGTCGGGCCGCCGCCCCGGGGCAGCCTCCACCCACGGCTTACCTTTACTGAGGCGAGTCCGCGCGGGGTCCCGGGGGAGCAGGGATGGCCTGAGGCAGAGCGCGGGCAGGGCGGTGTCCCCTCGGCTCCTCTGGCAGCAGCAGCCGCCGCCGCCGGCGCCGCCGCGGTCTCCGGCTCCCGCAGGCCCGGGCCGAGCACTAGCGCCGCCGCCCTCGAGCTTCTCCCGCCGCTCGCTCTCCGC
>NW_006790633.1:1740074-1743821 GCF_000442215.2 Lipotes vexillifer | reverse complement strand
CCTCGCGCCCGCCGGCCCGCCTGCCTGCCAGCTAGCCAGCTCCGCGCTGGCACCTCGCAGCTCTGCTCCGCTCGGCCTCGAGCTTGGCGGACGCACGACCCCCCGCTGAAATAGCGCCCCGCCCCGCTCCCCCCACCGGCGCGCGCGCCGCCGTCCGCGCTCCCCATTGGCTGGGCCCGTTCGGCCCCGCACTGCGGGCTTCTCCCCGCGCCGCTCTCGCCCCACATCTTGTTTCCTCCCACAATGCCTCGGGGCGGAGGGAGGGGGTGGGGAGGGGGAGCTGGAAAAGGTTGGGGGAGGGAGACGTGGCCTTCAGAAGAGAAACGAGAAGTATACAGACCCCACTATCCAGGGCTGGAGAGGCCAGGCCTAAAAAGGAATAAAGAGGCCGGGTTCAATGAGAGAGAAAAAGAGGGAGCGGCGTAAAGACCCTAATTCGAAGAAAAATAAAGGAAGAGAGTGGGATGGAGATTTCAGACCCTGAGAGCCCATGGGGAAGGGGTAGAGATCCTAACCTTAGAAAGAGGAAGGGGAAGGAGGTGAAGTCATCAGTTTTAGAGGAAAAGACAGGACCCCTTCTGTCCCCCCAAAACTGTGGGAAGGAGAGGACAGCCAGCCCTATGGAGAGGTAAAGCCATAAACAGCCGCAGGGCTCCCCTCCTCTCACTTTCCGGGAAGGCCCCTTCCCCTTCCTGCTCTGCCTTTGTTCCCGAGTCTCAAGGCCACAGGACCTAAACTCCCAGCTGGGGCCCCAGATGCTGTTTATCTTCAAGAGCAATGGAGGCAAACCCTAAGCACGATCGTGAGAGGGGAGGTTTGTCTTTGATACACAGGCCTCTGGAAGAGAGATGAGAGTAAGCCATTTCCCGTCAGTCTACCCGTCTGGTTAGACAGGACTAGAGGGGGCGTGAATAGAATCCCCTAGAGGTACAAACCAAAGCATGTCTGTACAGCCAGGAGCCTTAAAATTCACCCCATCCATATTCCTCACCTTATAAAGGAGAGAAACAAGGGACAGAGAGGGGGGACCCCTTGCCAGACCACCACAGGTCAGGCCTGGACCTGGCTTCCAGGCTGAAAAGTGGTGCTTCTAGGCAGCAGTCCCCCTGGGGTTTGTGGGTGTGTGTGTGTAAATGCCCGTGCACACTGGGGGAGTGCCTGCCCTCCATGCCACACCACCCACCTCCTAAGGAGAACAGGAAGCAGCTGCTCTTTTCTTTCCAAAGGAAGTGTCTACCTAAAGGGGTGGTGAGGGTCTTTATGGGAAGCCAAGCATTTGGGCCACACAGTAAGGATTAAGAAGCTTCCATTCATCCTATAACCCTAACCCTAACCCTTCATTGCCCCAAACCATGGTCAGGAAGTCAGGCTTGTTCTGGCCCTGACCTGCTCTGATTTGGAGCATCATAATTTAGTGTTCATTATGAGTCAGGGGAAACCTAGAAAATCATCCCCTCTCACTTATGCTTTCCCAAACTGCTCTATCATCTTCAACCTCAATGAGGAGATTTGAAAAAAATAGGCAAGGCCTGTGGTATCCCCTCACACCAAGGGTATTCTGATGTCAGCTTCAGTGTGAATGAATGGGGGGGTGGGGCACGTGTGGGGAGGAGGAAACTATCTCAGAGAATTTCAGTAACTTGCCCCAAATTGCCCAGCTTGTCAGCAGCAGTATTTAATCCCCAGTGCCTACACTTTTAGCCTTTCCACTATCCTCCTGACAGAAAAAAGATAAAACTGTAAACTAGGTGTTGGGTGCCCTATGTAAATTATACCAGCATTTCCTAAGCTTATCTGACTCCAAAGACCTTTTTTATCCAAACATTTATTAACATCTCCAGGAGCTACTATTCCACAGGACACAGTTTGGGAAACTTGTGCTATGCTAATTACTACTATTTATGTAAACTGCTTACTGTTTAGGATAATTACTATGCAACATAGTAACTGTTATAATTAACATGTCTGCTGAACTTGGTGGACATTTTCTCTATTTGATGCCACTACACGTTGATTGTCCAGTTTTCTGTTGCCAGGATAGCAGAGCCATGTCTTCAGATTTAAAAATCAGATGGGACTTTTGTTTTTGTCTCATCTGTGAGCCCCTTACCCACTGGCTACCTCTTTAACTTAGGGGGTCCCCGGGGCACTGTGGTCAACTTAAGTAGTTTATAACCATGATCTGAGCCTTGATGACCTCCCTAAATTCCAGACCTCCACTGTGGGTGTCCCACAGGCTCTTTGGACTCTTCACATACACCTATATCCTGCCTGATCATTAAGAGCATTGGCCCGGGAGCCAGAATGCCTGGATTTTAACCTCTTTCCACCACTCAACCAGCTGTGCAGATCTGGCCAACCTATTCAACATCTCAAAGTTTCATTTTCCTCATCTATAAATTGAGACTAATAATATCTACTTTATAGAGTTATGAGCAAAATGCACGAAAAACTCTTGGCACAATGTGTGGTTCATATAAGTGATTAATAAATGTTAGCTATCATCAACATCTCTCTTCCAAACTTATTTCCCTTTCCTGCATTTCTTCTTTTTTTTTTTTAATGCATTGGGTTTTTGTTTGTTTGTTTTTATTTATTTTTGGCTGCATTGGGTCTTCGTTGCTGTGCGTGGGCTTTCTCTAGCTGCGATGAGCGGGACCTACTCTTCATTGCTGTGCGCAGGCAGGCTTCTCATTGCGGTGGCTTTTCTTGTTTCATAGCACGGGCTCTAGGTGCATGGGCTTCAGTAGTTTTGGCACGCAGGTTCAGTATTTGTGGCTCACGGGCTCTAGAGCGCAGGCTCAGTAGTTGTGGCACACGGGCTCAGCTGCACCACGGCATGTGGGATCTTCCCGGACCAGGGCTCGAACCCATGTCCCCTGCGTTGGCAGGCGGATTATTAACCACTGCGCCACCAGGGAAGGCCCCCTTTCCTGCATTTCTTACCTCAGTTCCTCGCCCCATTATCCACCAAGGTACCAAGTCAGAAGCCTGCGGTCCCCTCTGAATCTGTGTCTCTCCCTTCCCTACCGCATTTCTATCATCACTCACCTCCTGGCCGTGTCTCCAGTCCATGCCCCTTTCATAAGGAGTGCCTCATTCTCATTGTGAATACCTTGCATCTAGTACTCATCATCACTTCCAGTAGGCTCCCTGACCCCGTTCTTAACTCCTCCTCCCCAAATCCACACTGCTGTGATCTATCTAAAATGCAAATCTCCCAGGCACTTCCCTCTTCCCTGCTCTGAAAAAAGACTCATGCTCTTTCCCATAACTTACTTCCCCTCCCAGCCACACACACCCTATCCTCTCTGCCTTATCTCCCCACAATTCCCGTCTCCCTCTTCAGGTTCTAATAACACCATCAGCTGTTGCCTGTGGTTTCCCACCACCACCCCCCCCCAGCACCCCGCCCCGGACCCAGATTCCACACCTTTGTTTATGTGGTTCTCTTGCCTGTGAGGCTTGTGGCTTTCTTTCCCGGGAAGCATACCCCTCCTCTATGTTTTGGTAACATCCAAGGCTTCTCACCCACCACATTTTATTAAACTTGTTGGTCTTATGTTTGTCTGTAGTTCCTTGCATACAGGGATCACATCTTATTTACGTGTGGGCTGCAGAACCTGACACAGTTCTTGGAACATGGGAAATTCTCTGTAAGTATTAGTTAAACTGATCATGCCCATTAATGGCTGAAAAATACATTTTGGAAGGACACACTTCATCTCTTCTCCACCCAAAGAACCT
>NW_006790633.1:1733057-1740064 GCF_000442215.2 Lipotes vexillifer | reverse complement strand
TTTCCCTAGAACCAGCAATGCACACTATTTACACTGGGCCCTTCCTGCCCAGTGCAAGTTGCTAACTAAGGTAAAACACTGTCAGCCCTGGGGAAAGTCCAGGCCTGATTTCTGAACTGATTTCCTTCTCACACTCTCTGGTTACTTGCCTGATATCCTTACACCTTACAGGTAAAAGCTAGCAAGGCTCTCCCACCCCAGCTGACTAGGTCACCTACAGAAAAGAGACCATGGCAGTGACAGAGGTCATTTCACCAAGCCCTTTTGCTATTGACTTGCTTCAAGAGCTCCAGGAGGATGGAAAAGGGTGGGAACACACACATTGACACACTGCAGTGCAAACCCTGCTATCAGTCCCTTCTGCCAAGTCCCCACTGGGAAAACTTAAGGAAGAAACAGTGTGACTAGAACTACTGGAATTTGCTCCAGTTCGTTGCTGATTTTTTGGGTGGCCTTGCAAGACATACTTCCCTAGGACACCATTTACCAAGCCCCAAATATTGCCCCTCCTCCTCTCCAATCCCCTGAAACCTAGAGGAGCCAGCCAAGGTCAACCACATGACCGGGCGCTAGTGAGGTGAGCCCTGGACTGGGAGGCAAAGGAGAAGTCCTAAGCCCAATCTGGCTCTAGTCAAGTCATGTCTATAAGGGCCCTGTCAGCCCCAAAGTCTATGATTCTCTTATTTCAATACCCCATCCCAAAGGGCACATTCCATGTGGATGGGAGAAATTTCTCAGGCTAGGAGCCTCTATCTCAGGCCAACTTTAAATGCCCCTTTTCTGTTCTTTCTGTCTGTCCATGCGGTCAGCATTCAAAGAGCATTTCTCTACACTCACACCACTCACCAAAGTTGGGAGGTAATTCTGTTCATCTTTTACTCCCTCAACTAACAAAGCAACTTGACATAGTTAAGATTCAATTAATGTTTAGAGCTTCAATTAAAATATTAAAGCAAATGGTCATGGGACTTCCTGGTGGCACAGTGGTTAAGAATCCACCTGCCAGTGCAGGGGACGTGGGTTCCAGCCCTAGTCCAGGAAGATCCCACATGCCTCGGAGCAACTAAGCCGGTGAGCCACAACTCCTGAGCCTGTGCCCTAGAGCCCGTGAGCCACAACTACTGAGCCCACGCGCCACAACTACTGAAGCCCGCGCGCCTAGAGCCCGTTGCTCAGCAACAAGAGAAGCCACCGCGATGAGAAGCCCGCGCACCACAGTGAAGAGTAGCCCCCGCTCAGCGCAACCAGAGGAAGCCTGCGTGCAGCAACGAAGACCCAGTGCAGCCCAAAATAAATAAATACATAAATTTATAAAGCAAATGGTCACCAAGAAGGAGCCAAAGAAAATGGAGCTCGTGGTTTCTAGGTCATGACTCCTTAGGATTTAGGAGTGTTCCTCCTTCGTTGTATGGACAGTTCCGAGGAACCCTACCCCTGCTGCTGGAGAACCAAGACAATGACGCGGAATGTGTCAGCCCTTGAATATCCAAAAGATGAAGTTAGGTTCTTGGGTGCGAGAAACACCTGAAGAAGAAAACAGGACCTGAATCGCTCCCCTGACTCCAGGCATCAGGAACCATGGAACAGTTTCCACAGGGCATCCCAGTGTGACACATCACTGGCTTTTTCTTTGAGTCACCCGACTCTCAATTCAAATTCCCAAAGAAGGGCATCTGATTGGACAAACTGGGTCGTAAGTCCACATTTTGGCCATGGAAATAAAGGGCAGCCAGACTGGTAGACCTTCTGAGATGGAGTGGGGGATAGCTGACAGAAGGAAAATCTACATGCAGTTACAAGAACAAGAGAGTGGGTACTGGGCGGGCAGAAACCACAGAGATCTATCTTGGAGAGCCTCAAGAGTGGGAGCCAACGTTATTTATGAGGGAAATGGTCATCCCCACAGTCATAAAAACACTCTGCTCTCTCACCCTCAGTGCCTTAGGGTGAGGTGGGAAATGATGAGAGGAGCTCTAAAGAATGCGGTCTGCACAACTTTGCCGTCCTTTCAGAGGAAAATTTTGGAGGAAAACCTTGCCTTGTCAGGTATATTGTGATATACTCCAGTTGGCAAAAAAAAAAAAAAAAATTATCTTCCCGCTAGGAAATGGAGGCCCACCTTACATTTCAACATAATCATATATATTTATACATGTATATAACTACTTTACTGAGATATTGTTCACATATAAATTTCACCTTTTTAAAGTACACAATTTAGTGGTTTTTGGTATATTCACAGAGCTGTGCAACCATCACCACCATCTACTTTGAGAGCATTTTCACCACCCCCAAAATAAGCTCCATACTCATTGTCAGTCATTCTTCCATTTCCCCCCAAGCCCCACTAATTTACTTTCTGTCTCTATGTATTTGCCTATTCTGGACATTTCATATACATGGAATCATAAAATATATGGTTATGGTCTTTTGCAACTGTCTTATTGCACTACGTATAATATTTTCAAGATTCATCCATGGTGTAGCATGACTCTGCACTAAACTCCTTTATATGGCTGGTTAATATTTCATTGTATAAGCATACCATATTTTGTTTAGCCATTCATCAGCTGGTGAACATTTGGGTTGTTTCCACTTTTTAGCTGTTATGGATAATGCCTCTATAAACATTCACATACAAGTTTTGTATGGATATATACTTTCAATTCTCTTAGATATACACCTAGGTGTGGAATTGCTGGGATTTATGGTAACTCTCTGCTTAACTTTTTTGAGGAACGGTCAGACTGTTTTCCAAAGCAGCTGCACCATTCTACATTTCTGTCGCAGTGCATGAGGGTTGCGATTTCTCCACATATTCACCGACACCTGTTATTATCTGTCTTTTTGATTACAGACAGCCTAGTGTGTGTGAAGTGGTATCTCACTGTGGTTTTCATTTGTATTTCCTTGGTAGCTAATGATGTTGAGCATCTTTTCATGTGTTTATTGGCAATTTGTGTATTTTCTTTTTTAAAATATTTATTTATTTTTTTGGCTGCGTCGGGTCTTAGTTGTGGCACACGTGGTCTTTGTTGAGGCGTGCGGGATCTTTCGTTGCGGCGGCTCTTCATTGTGGCACGCGGGCCTCTCTCTAGTTGCGGCGTGTGGGTTTTCTCTCTCTAGTTGTGGCGCACGGGCTCCAGAGCGCGTGGGCTCTGTAGTTTGCATCACATGGGCTCAGTAGTTGTGGCACTCTGGCTTAGTTGCCCTGTGGCATGTGGGATCTTAGTTCCCTGACTAGGGATAGAACCCACGTCACCTGCATTGGAAGGCAGATTTTTTTTTTTTTTTGCGGTACGCGGGCCTCTCACTGTTGTGGCCTCTCCCTTTGCAGAGCACAGGCTCCGGACACGCAGGCTCAGCGGCCATGTAGGATCTTCCCGGACCGGGGCACGAACCCGTGTCCCCTGCATCGGCAGGCGGACTCTCAACCACTGCACCACCAGGGAAGCCCTGGAAGGCGGATTCTTTAACACTGGACCACCAGGGAAGTCCCAATTTGTGTATTTTCTTTGGAGAAATGTCTATTCAGATCTTTTCATTTTTAAAATTAAGTTGTCTTTTTATTATTGAGTTGTAAGAGTTCTTTATATATTCTGGATAACAGACCCTCATCAGAGGCATGGTTCAGAAGTGTTTTCTTCCACATTATGGATTGTATTTTCACTTTCTTGATAGTGACCTTTGAAGCACTAAAGTTTTCAATTTTGATGAAAACCAATTTGCCTATTTTTCCTTTTGTCCCTTGTGCTTGTGATGTCACACCCAAGAAATCATTGCCTAACCCAAGAAACCCTATGTTTTCTTCTAAGAGTTTTAGCTCTTGCTAAATGATCCATTTTGTGTTAATTTTTGTGTTTGGGTCTGACTTCATTGTTTTGCATGTAGATATCCAATTGTCCTACGTCTTTTGTTGAAAAGACTATTTTTTCATCACTAAATGGTCAAAGATCAGTTGACCATAAATAGAAGAGCTTATTTCTGGACTGTCAATTCTTTTCCACTGGTCTGTATATCCTTATGCCAGTACCACACTGTCTTCATTACTGTAGCTTAGCAGTAAGTTGTGAAATCTGGAAGTGTGAGTCTTCCAACTTTGTCTTTTTCAAGCTTCTTTGTCTAATCCGGGTCCCTTCCATTTCCATATGACTTTTAGGACCAGATTACCAGTTTCTGTTAAAAAAAAAAATCAGCTGGGATTTTGATAGAGATTATGTTGTATCATAGATCAATTTGGGAAGTGTTGCTATCTTAACAGTATTAAGTTTGCTGGTCCATGAACATGGAATTTCTTTCCATTTATTAGGTCTTCTTTAGTTTCTTTCAATAATGTGAAATAATTTTCAGTGTACATGTCTTGCACTTCTTTCTGTAAATATATTGTTAAGTATTTCACTCTTTTTGATGTGATTGTAAATTGAATTATTCTCTTAATTTCACGTTCAGGTTGTTGATTGCTACACGTGTATAGAAATACAATTGATTTCTGTATATTATATTTTGTATTCTGCAACCTTGCCGATCTCATTCATTGACCCTAATAGTTTGCGTGTGTGTGTGTGTGTGTGTGTGTGTGTGTATTCTTTAGAATTTTCTATATGCAAGACCATATTTTCTATGAATAGAGATACCATTGCTTCTTTCTGTCCAACCTGAGTGCCTTTTTTTCCTTTTTCTTGCCAATTGTCCTAGCTAGAACTTTCAGTACAGTGTTGAATAGAATTGGTGAGAGCAGACATCCTTGTCTTGTTACTGATCTCAGGGGGGGAGCTTTCAGTCTTTCACCATTAAGTCTAATGTTAGATGTGCAGTTTTCGTAGATGCTCTTTATCACATTAAGGAAGTTCACTTCCATTCCTAGGTTGCTGAGCGTTTTTATCATGAAAAGGTATTGAGTTTTTTCAAATACTTGTTCTGTATCTACTGAGAGGATCATATGGCTTTTGGTTCCTTTAATCTATCAATATGGTGCATTACATTGGTTTTCAAATATTAAACCAATATTTCATTCCTGGGATAAATCCCACTTGGCCATGATGTATAATCCTTTTTATATGTTGCTGGGTTCATTTTGCTAGTATTTTGTTGAGGATTTTTGTGTCTATATTCGTAAGTGATATTGAGATAGAGTTTTCTTGTGGTGTCTTTGAGTAATATTGGACTCATGGAATGAGTTGGAAGTGTTCCCTCCTAATCTATTTTTTGGAAGAGTGTGAAGGATTGACATTAATTCCTTAAACATTTGGTATAATTCACCAGTGAAGCCATCTAAGCCTGGATTTTTCTTTGTGGGAGGTTTTGAAAATACTAGTGCAATCCCTTTACTTCTTTTAGGTCTGTTCAGATGATCTATTGATGTAGTTTCAGTAGTTTGTGTCTTTCTGAGAATTTGTCTATTTTATCTAGGTTTTCTAATTTCATAGCATATACTTGTTCATAGTATTCCTGTACAATCCTTTTTATTTCTTTAAGATCTCTTCTTTCATTCCTGATTTTAGTAACTTGAGTCTTCTCTTTTTTCTTAGTCTGTCTAGCTAAAAGATTTGTCAATTCTGTTCATCTCTTCCAAGAACCAACTTTTAATTTCACTCACTGTTTTCTATTGCCTTTCTGTTAATAAGGTGTTTCTTGAGCACCCAGATGATACAAGCTGCTTAGGTCAGGGGACGCTCGGACTGGGACTGTTCCTTTGAGCAGCTAGATTCAAACTCATCTCCTTGTCTATTTCCCTCTAAAACAGGGTTTTCTCTATTTTAGTGTCTCCCTCAACCCCCCCGGAGTAATATGACAAAAAAGACAGAGACCACATTGTTACTTGGAGGCTGTGAGGGACAACAGTTCCATTAAACCCATAAACATTTCTTAAACATCTGTTACAAGCTATGTGGAAGGCACCAAGGACAGGGCTGAGTAGCGAGAAGCAGCCTCAGACTGTCCAGCCTCACCGTCTAGCTGGGAGGCACACATGTACACAGCCAACTTTAACACAGGCTGGGCTACAATGAGGGCTGTGAATGAGAAAAATGCTCGTGGGGGGCTGGGGTTGGGGGGTCTTCTGTCTGGAAGAGTCAGGGAACAGAAGAGCTGGCATTTGAGGTAAGTCTTGAAGCATGGCAGGATTGGGGGAGAAAAAGGGAAGGAGGGAAGGTTCTTCAGTCAGAGAGAAGCACACAAGCCAAGGCAGGGAATGGTAGGAAGCCAGGCCTGGCAGGGACAGTGTGTGCTGGGGAAAGGACAGGCTGGACAGAAAAGCTAGGGCCAGACTTTGGAGGAGCCTAAAGGATGTGCTAAGGAACTAGAACTTTGTCCTTAAAACACTTGGAGCCCACTGAAGGGCACTGAGCTGGAGGATGACATGACCAGCCTTTGCTGGAGTCTGGGGCCACAACAGAAGCCTAGGTTGATTTATTCAGCCTCCCTGGTGGCCTCCTCATGCTTAGAAGCAAGCAGAGACAGCCGTCTTTACCCCGGTTGATCACCACGTCCTTGAGACTCTCTCCTCCCTATGCTTCCGTAGTGCAGCACATCCCTGATTTCCTTCCTACCTCTCTGGCTGCTCCTTTGCAGTCTCCTCAGCAGGCTCCTCTTCCTCTGCCCATCCTAAGTGTTGCTGTTCCTCAGAGTTCTGTTCTAGATCCTTCCTCCCCTCACTAGAACATTCTCCTTTGGAGATCTCATATGTTACCATGGCTTCAAGGGCCAAATATGGATTGGGAACTCCCAAATCTCTAGGTGGCTTTCTCAGACCTCTCTGCTTATTTAGACCTATCAGATCCAACTGTCCATTGGACATCTCCATTTAGGTGCTATTTTCATTAAAATTAGGTCCAGCCGTGAGTAGAGGGGAAACCCCAAGTAAAATGGCCCAAATGAGATTTCTCTTTCAGATAAAAGAAGTTCAGAGGTATTAAGTCCAAGCCTAGGATGACAACCTGGGGCTCATATCTCTGAAATCTGTCACTTTGTCTCTATCCCCAGGCCACCATCCTCCTCCTGGTCACCTG
>NW_006790633.1:1637327-1733047 GCF_000442215.2 Lipotes vexillifer | reverse complement strand
CCATTCCTGCTCCTCTCAGATGCGTTCTCTACGTGTCCGACATGTTAGCCACCAAACACATGTGGCCACTGAGTACTCAAAAGGTGGCTAGTCCAAACTGAGATGCACTGTAAGTGCAAAATACACATTGGATTTCAAAGGCTTAATATGAAAAAAATGTTAAGTATCTTAAGTTTTCTGTTAAATTATAATAGCTTTGATATATAGGATTAAATGAAATAGATTATTTAAAATTAATTTCACCTGTCTTTTCACATTTTTAATGTGGCTACTAGAAAATTTTAAACTTCATTTGTGGGACTTCCCTGGTGGCGCAGTGGTTAAGAAACCACCTGCCGGGCTTCCCTGGTGGCGCGGTGCTTGAGAGTCCGCCTGCCGATGCAGGAGACGCGGGTTCGTGCCCCGTTTCGGGAAGATCCCACATGCCGCGGAGCGGCTGGGCCCGTGAGCCATGGCCGCTGAGCCTGCGCGTCCGGAGCCTGTGCTCCGCAAATGGGAGAGGCCACAACAGTGAGAGGCCCGCATAACGCAAGAAAAAAAAAAAAAAAAGAAATGGGACACACAGGCAAATGTTACACATATATTTTGAAAAAGCTCCCCAGGTGACTAGAGCAAAGGGAACATGATTTCTTAGCATAGTTTTATGTCACCTATGACAAGACCTCATATCACTGAAGTAAAAGAAACCACCTGCCAAGGCAGGGGACACGGGTTCAGTCCCTGGTCAGGGAAGATCCCACATGCCACGGAGCAACTGAGCCTGCGTGCCACAACTACTGAGCCTGCGCTCTAGAGTCCGCGAGCCGCAACTACTGAGGCCAGAGAAGCCACCGCAATGAGAAGCCTGCGCACCGCAATGAAGAGTAGCCCCTGCTCGCCGCAACTAGAGAGAGCCCATGCGCAGCAACAAAGACCCAACACAGCCAAAAATAAATAAATTAAATACATAAATTTCATTAAAAAAAATAAAACTACATTTGTTGCTCTCATTATATATCTACCAAATAGCACTGCTCCACGCAAAAGCAAAAAGCATCTTTCTGAAACACAAGTCTGAACACATCACACATCTTCTGAAAACCTTTCATTGTCTTTAGGCTAAAGCTCCTTCCACTCAATATGGCTTTCAAGCCCTCCACGGCCCAGTCCCTGCCTTGCCCTCCAGCCTCATCTTTCACCGCCTCCTCCTTCCCTCCACCTTCCCCTTGCACTCCTTTCAGTTTCTTAAACGTACCAGGTGCTCTCTAGCCTCTGGGCCCTGTGTCTGTTACGCTCTCTCCCCTCTTGGGTGGCTTAACGCTCCACTCATCACTCCAGCCTTGGCTTAGATGCATCTCTTCCCAGCTACCCTGATTCTCTGAGCTCCCATTACTTCTCTATCCTGACCTCACCCCACCCACCCCCACATGACCGTGCCCGCTAACTGTGTCCTTTTCCAGACTGATCAGAAATGTGCCTGTCATGTTCACTGTAGTATCCCCAGCACCTAGAGCTGGCACGTGGTCAGTAGGCAACAAGCGTGTGCTGAATCAATGAATGACTCACTCCAAAGCCAGATAAACAAAGTTTCAGGGTAGGGCCAGACTAGATGACTTCTAAGTCTCGCCACCCAGTGACCATTAAGCTCCCAGTTTGGGACGTGAGGCAAAGGGGAACTTGTAACGTGTGGCCTGGTCTTCGGTTCTGTTCCAGGCCTGCGCAGGCCCATTTGTGGAGACCCAGGCCACCACTGTCCCGTCCTCCATCCCAGCAAGGGCGAGCAGCAGTGGCTCTTCTCCCAGGAAAGCTCCCTGGCATGTCCCCAGCATTTTCAGAAAGAGCTATGCTGAGGATTCTCACAGAGATGAGCTTCCTCCTGGGTGGGGGTGAGGTGGGTAGGAATAGGGGGAGGTGCTGAGGAGGGTGTCTGTCTACCCAGCACCAGGAGAATCCACGTGCATGTTGCTAATGAAGTGTGAGCCTCTCAGGAGATGAGAGGTGAAGGAGGTGGGGGATGGGGACCCGGAGCTTAAGACAAAAGTGGGTTTACATGAAGGCAGGGTGGAAACCACCCTCCCAAGCCGTGGCCCAGCAGCCTGATCTGCCCATTCTAAACTTGGACCAGAAAAGCTGAGTCCTGAGCAGAACCTTGGAGAAGGCTTGCCCAGGTGGTTCCCTAACCTTGGGGCCTGAAAGAAACACAGTCCGATGTCGGGTTCCCTCACTGCTTCTGACACACTCAGGAGAGTATGAACACACAGGCACACACAAACACACACCCTGTGTAGATGATGCCCACACTCCAGGTCCTCTGCCCAGTGCCTTGCACCCAAGAGCCTCTAGTTACCCCTTCTCAACTTAGAAGGACTCCCAGGGGATTGACCCTGCCCTTAACCCAGCCAGAGACCACCCTGCCCTGGGCTGTTCCGTGTGGAGTCCCTGACTGCAAAAGAGCCTGGCACAGAACGGGTGACTAGAGTCCCCTCCGCCCTGCCCAGTGTGTCTTGAAGGGGGGATGCACGCTGGAGGCCCTTTCTCTCGGGGGACCCTGCACCTGGCAAAGCCATGGCTCCCAGGTTTTATTATCCTCTTCTCTCTTTTCCTTTCACAGCCATGTCAGCTCACACAAAGCAATTGGTAGTACCTGCAGTTCCCAACCTGGAGAACTAACTGAAAACACGTTCCCCAGCGTGCTGCCAGTGGCAGCCGGCATGAAGAGGCTCTGTAATTACAGACATGCAGGGGTTTGCGTTCCTGTTCTCACTCATCTATGAAACGCTTCCGTTCCCTTCATTTCCCATGGTGCCTTAAAAAGGAAATGTGAAGCTGGGGCCTTTAGAAAAGTTAGTTCCAACGCCCTGCTCCACCATGGGCAGACATTAGCCCTCACCATGATTCAAATCCATTTGGTCGTTTATTCATTCTTTCATTGGAAACAGATTTAATGGCCTCCTGCCATGTGCTAGCACTGAGCCTGATGCTGGGGACACACCAAATGTGACCCAGGCCCTACTTTTGAAGACTCACAGTCTAGTGAGAGAGTGAAAGCATATGATCTAAGTAGTTGCAGTCAAAAATCAAAAAGCGATGCAAGGGCTTCCCTGGTGGCGCAGTGGTTGAGAGTCTGCCTGCCGATGCGGGGGACACGGGTTCGTGCCCCGGTCCGGGAAGATCCCACATGCCACGGAGCGGCTGGGCCCGTGAGCCATGGCCGCTGAGCCTGCGTGTCCGGAGCCTGTGCTCCGCAACGGGAGAGGCCACAGCAGTGAGAGGCCTGCGCAAAAAAAAAAAAAAAGCGATGCGAGTAAAGGAAAATGTGGATAAAATCCTAGATAAGAGAAAGATAATTTTGGAAAGGGTCACTGTTTCTTGAGAGGTAATAAAGTGTAGTGGCTGAAAGTATAGACCCTGGAGACCATAGGCCTGGGTTCAGATCCTGGCTTTGCCACTTGCTGTGTAACTTATGGAGAAATGGGGAGAATTTTGAGGTTATTGCAAAGATAAAGTGCAGGGTCCAGCACCTGGTAGAGCTCAATGGATGTCAGCTGCTAGAATCAGGGAAAGTGGCTTAGGACACGGGTTTTCTGCACGTGTGGAGCAGGAGGGTAGGGCATTCCAGAACAGTCAGGCCACAGGAAGAAAATGTGGTGCTTGTATGGAATTCCTTTTGGCTGCAGCCTGTGAGAAGGGAAGGAAGAAGAGATGAAGCCAGTAAATCATGCTGGGGTTAAACCTTGGAAGACTGAATGCCAAAATGAACCTAAGGAAAAGTACAATAACATAGACAACCTTAAGAAGGCAGAGCGCCCACCTTGCCTCGAGCAATGGTCCTCAACTTTATTTATTTATTTTTAAAATTTTATTTATTTATTTATTTATTTATTTTTGGCTGCGTTGGGTCTTTGTCGCTGCGCGTTGGCTTTCTCTAGTTGTGGCGAGCGGGGGCTACTTTTCGTTGTGGTGCGTGGGCTTCTCATTGCAGTGTCTTCTCTTATTGTGGAGCACAGGCTCTAGGCTCCTGGGCTTCAGTAGTTGTGGCACGTGGGCTCAGTAGTTGTGGCTCGCAGGCTCAGTAGTTGTGGCGCATGGGCTTAATTGCTTCCCGGGCCAGGGCTCAAACCCGTGTCCCCTGCACTGGCAGGCAGATTCTTAACCACTGTGCCACCAGGGAAGCCCTGGTGCTCATCTTTAGAGCTATGTTCAGTTGGGCCAAACTTCAGGGTGTCCAAAGATGGGGAGGCAGCCCCTGGGGCTTGGTGAAGTGTTGGCCTGTCTCCTGTATTCTACCCACCTAGAAAGGCTTATTTCTGCCCCTCTGGCAGACTGAGCTCTGGAATCAAGGCTGAGGGAGAAGAGCCATCTTCTTTCCCAAGGATGAGTAGACGTGGGCATCTCGGCCCACCTGAAGGCTGATGTTGGGTTACAAAGGCTGGGAGAGGCCTCATGAAAGATGGCCAGTAGGGAGGGAGGTGGGAGTGTAGGGTGTTTAAGGCCAGGTGAAGCTGAGCAGTCATTATCAGCAGCCTCCACTTTCCTCTGTGGTTACATAGAACTTTTTCAATCCTATTTCTGAGTGGGGCAGACTGAGAGCAAAGATTCATCAGGTGCAAAACAAACTTAGGACAGGCCCTGCTGGGAGACTGCAAAAGGAGGCAAAGGTCTCAGACAGTGAGTCCCAGCTCAGGGGCATCCCCACCTCTGGGTTGAGGGGCCAGACTGGGAGGCAACGTGGCACAGCTCAAAGGGTTCTCGTCAGGGGAATCAGGAGGCCTGGTCTCGTTCCTGTCCAGGGTGTGCCACTCCCTTTGCGCAACTTTGGGGAAATTACTTCCCCTTGGCCTCTGTTCCTTCTCAGGAAAACAAAAGGTTTTTGCCGGGAGGATCTCAGAGGTCCTTTACAGTTTGGAAATTTAACATCTATGCTTGAGTGAAGCAATGCCCTGCTGTTAGGATTTGGGGTGCTGGAGTGTGCCCTAAATATTGGAAGGAACCCAGAACGGCCAGACCTGAGAAAGAGAGGAAACTAGAGGGACTGTCTGGAGCCCCCAACCCTCAGGGTGCACAGGGGTGAAGGGCAGAAGGGGTGAAGAGAGGAGGAGGAATGAAGGGAGGGTGGGGACAGCTTATCTGAGCGCCTGGTATCTAGGGGGCAAAGGAAGCTAACTGGTGAGAGGTTTCTTCTCCCAACTCCAGCGACCTCGGGATCCTGCGGAAAAGCTGCATTCGAATCGATAGCCTTGTAAATAAATAAAGAGTCAACGCATCCTGTCTCCAGCTCAGGGCTTCTTTGGGAAAATCGAACCTCAACCCACTTCTGCTCACCCATTCTGGATTTCTACAGAGGCCTCCAGAGGGAAGGAAACCTTACAGGCCATCGTGGGCATCTCCCTGCCTCCAGGCTGGCCTGCCACGTACCCCATCCAAGAAGGTCAGGGCTGGGGCCTGTGCCCTCTGCCTCCATCCCCACCAGGGAGGCCCTCCCTCTGCTGGCTGTAGTCTCCCTCCTCCCTGTTCCCTGGGGCTCTTACCTTCATTCTCTCACCCCCAGTAAACTCTCCCTCTCTTTCAGCTCCAGCTCTTTGCTTCTCACCTCTCCTGACTTCCTACCGTTCTCCTGACTACTGCTTGTCACCAAATGGAATCAACAGCAAGAGGAAGGGAGTGGCTCCCCACTCCTCTGGCGTCTCCCCTCTCTACCGCACCCCGCCAGACTCTTTGTCATCCACTGTATATGAGCCCCTCAAGGTCGGACAGAGTAAATGCGTCTCTGGAAGCAATGGATAAAGACCTTTGTAACTTTACAGAACTGATGTATGTCAGCAAGCTGACAGCAAGGCAGCCCTTTCTCTCTCTGACTTTTGTTACAACAGAAGAATATTCTTCTCCTAGGAAGAAGCAAATCTCCAGTAAAGCAAGTTCAATACTTTGGACCCCAAAGACCAAGACAGTGGTCAGCCCTGTGTGATGACGGGCGGCCGCCTTCTGGGTGCACCTTGCAACACCTTTGGTGCCTTGATCTCCCCTCCAGCTCCCTGGCCCAGGCCTAAAGTTGCCTAAGGGCTGCCGGGGTAGTTAGTGCAGAGAAGGGAGTTATAGGGTTGTGACAGCTTCTCTGTTCATAATTCTTGGCCACGGTGCTCCAGCTGATCCCTGGGGACGGAACATTCCTTTAATTAAAGGTTTCCAGCTAGCGGACATCATATCCCTGCTTTCTCTGTTCTAAGTATAAAATGTAGACTATTTCATTTTCTCCTGAATTATCCATGGCAAAATTTCAGCCCCAGCTTCCCAACCCCACCTGGTCTCCTCTTGTCAGCAGTCATTACGTGAAGGAAACAGTTAGGATGTGAATCTGTAGCCGACGTACCCACAATGCTTCCCAGCACACATAAGCAGAAGAGTGTTGTTTTGAGACATCTGCTCTGCAGTTCTTTTCTCCCATGATGGCTGCGGTTTAATTGTTCCAGGGGGGAACTCAGACCTGGGAAGCAGTCAGTAGTCCAGGCTCTTGGCTCTGGTTTGACTACGTCACAGCTGACTGACTGGAGGCAGATTTGGCTGCCCAGAAAGTGGCAAAGGATTCATTCCCTGGTATCTCCTAAGAGGTGGCCGGTAGCACAGTTTAGTTGTCTTGGAAAGCTGGTTACTAATTTGCAAGGCGGTGCTAATGACCCTCCTCCCCCGGGGCAGTCAAGTATGGGAAACATGTTTACACAATGGACTTCCTACCCTGGGAAGAGACTGTGAACGCAGCACACCAACCTTCAGGCATAGATAGCTCTTAGAGCCAAGAGGGCCTCAAGAAATCATTTGATCTGCCTTTCCTTTTGACCAGCCCCCAAGGCCCAGCCTTGAAGTGATTGGCCCAGGATCTCCTGCAGGAGACTGGGGTCCAGCTCCCGGCTCTACTCACAACACAGGCTGGGGCTGGAGCTGAGCAAATGGGTTATGGCTGTCACCAGAGACGAGCTGGCAGCAGACACAGCAGACTATGTTTTCTTTGCAGGCTGAGGGTACCTAGAGGGAGCTGAGAATTCCTCTGCTCCGCTCCGCTCCGCTCTGCTCTGCTCAGCCTCGGGCGGGCAGGCGGCAGGCAGACAAGATGAGGGGAGGGGGAAGGCCAGCGGCTCTCATGCCAAAGGAGAAATCTTCCCCCCTAGGATAAGCAAGGTAGTACAGACCAAAGATGGAAGGGAAGACAACCTTAGGGCCCCATGGAGTCCCTGTGGAGGATGTCAGGAGCCTGGATCCCCTGTCTGGAACTGCTCTTGGGGAGTCACAGTGAGAGCTCACATTTACAAACACTCGCTCTGTGCCAGGCACCGCGCTCAGAACTCCGTTGCATTATGAAGGCAGTTTTGTGTAAGGGCTGGGAACATGGCCTAAGTGACACAAGACTGGGCTGAAGCCCAACTTTGATCCTCACCAGCTCTGTGACCTTGGACAAGTCACTTAACCTCTCTGGGCCTCAGTTACTTCATTGATAAGATGGGAATAATAATAGCACCCACCTGATGAAGTCATTGGAAGATTAAGTACATTCACAGACATACAGCCCTTCAAACAGTGTCTGCCATACAGTAAGCTGTAGGTAAGTTATTGCTATTACTGCTGTGCTGAAGCCTCGCACAAAGCTCTGAAGTATATAGATACTCATCTCTGAGGCTCAGAGAAGTCAGATGACTTGCCCCAGGTCCGTTTGATTGGCAGCATGGGTACCCTCCTAAGGTCGTCTTTGGTAGGAAGCAGATTCAGCTCCCCAGCTCCCCACCCCACGTCCGTTTCTGTTTGGAAACTCCACAGCTCCTTCATCACAGCAGGAACAAAGGTGGATCTCTATCCTCCCTCTGGGGACCGGGCTGGCTGGTGGCTTCAGGCCCAGCCAGAAGGTCCCTCCCACAGACTCTGGCAGCACCCACTCCTGGGAGCCTCCCAGATGGCTCACCCCGTACCACCGCCCCAGGCCGCCCCTGGGGCCTCCACCTTCTTCTGCAGTCTCCCCTCCCCGTGCACGGTGCTGGCTGCCAGACCGGAGGGACCCCTCTCTATCTCAGGATAAACAAACTGTGTCTCTGGCCCAGCCCTCCGCCGGCTTGCCGCTCCCCGCCCCCTCCATCCGCAGTGCACAGTTGCTCTGCTCTCCTGCCAACTTGGCAGCTCGGCTCTGCTGTTACTATCAACACCTCCAAGGGAAAAGGGAGAGGGCTCAGCTCTGATCGCCTGGCGCACGGAGCAGCAAATTCATGTCAGAGCCAGCGCTGGAATGTCTCCCAAGCTCCCAAGCCTCCTGGTGGGGAAGGAAAGGTGGGCCGATCGGAGCAGCCCTGATTGCAAACCAGCCTCCCAGCAGAGCTGCTGGGCCTGGCCAAAGCGGCAGGCCTGGGGGCTTGGGGGGCGTGGGGAGCGGCAGCTCTGACAGAAAGGGCTGCAGGAGGATGCTTTGAGGCCGTGCAGGTGTGCAGGAGAGGGCTGGGGGGTCTATCTCACCCCAGCTCTTGCCGCGGTCCAGGGTGGGACAGGCTGTGGCCAGGACGGAAGAAACTGGTCTTTCTCTCTCCAGACTGTGAGCCTTTGGAATGCATGGACTGTGCCTTCTTTCCTCTGTCTCCCCTGGACTCCTGGTGTGCAGAGCTCTTGTTGTATTGGACTGGGAGCCCCTAAGGAACGACACTTTCCCCACCGAATGGAAACTTCCCCTAGGCAGAAGCCACCTTTTCCCTTTCCCAGCCGTCCTCACCACAGTCCCTCAGGTCCTGCCCATGGGCTCCCTAAAGCAGCTGATGGCTTTCTCTGGCTCCCGCCAGGACTCCGGGGGCCCAGCCTAAAAGAAGAGAGAGCCCATATCTTCAGGGACCCAGTGCCCACAGCACAGAGTCTGTGGTCAGTCATCTACCCCTTGACAGACCCGAGGATGGTCGCTACACAGCCTCTCCCAGGAGGAACTGCCTTCCCAGCTTTCTCTCTGCTGTCAAGGGAAGGCCTTTGTGCCCTGCTCGAGGGCTTTGGCATCAAAAGAAGTGGTGGGTTCAGGGTCAGCTTCTAAATCCTTACACCACCCAGCCACCTAGTCTCCCCAAGGATGCAGGTATAATCTCCCACTCTGGGAGCTGCCAGCCTGTTCCCTTCCCTGTTACATGGAAATAACATTTTATAACTGACTGGGTTACAGCTGGTGGTGATAAAGACATGAAGATGATGCTATAAGCTTCTGAGACTAGAAGTGCTTAGCATTTAGAATCAGTATGTTTCCCTCCCCTCCTTCTTTTCTCTACTCCCTCCAGGAGCCCTTCTCCCAGATGTGAACCTGATCCTAAGACCCCCTCAATTCCCTGCTCCAGAGGTCTGAATACCACCACCCAGAGAAACACAGCCACCTTTCTGGTAAGAAGCCCCCAGGTCCCTGACGGCCAGCTGACTTTCCAGGGACCAGGAACCAGGAAAAGATAATTCATTCAGTGTGCAGGGTTGTAAATAAGCCACGAGAGGCTGTGCCATTCCAAGCTGCACCTGTGAGCATCCTTCTGCTGCAGCCCTGTCGGCGTTTCCATGACAAACTCGTGTTTCTGCATATGCCTCTCTTCCAGCTTCGAGAGGATGCCTTATGATGAGACTCAACACTGAAAATGCCTTCATAATTTTTTTCCCTAAAACAGGTTGCATGTTCTAAAAATCCACCTGCTTGTTATATGTGTTTGCTTTTTATTTTGAGAGTTTTGTGAGTACTATATTTGTACAGTATACATGCAAGCGTATGATATACACATGGGAGTTCTGTGGTGAAGAGCTGTCGTGGCAGATACACAACCACCGCACAGCGTGATAAGACATCTCTCCTCCTAAAACATCCCCCACATCCATTGGCCCGTCCCAAAGCCTGAAGTGCCACCACTAGAGATTTACCACTTTTGAACTTGAGTGATTATCCATCCCTAAGAGTCTACTGTGACACTGTGCCAACCCCCAAAAGGGACTAAGTTACCATCAGATGAGGGGTTAGCAAAAGGACCGTGAGACATCGGGGAGGATGACCGAAGGGTTGGTAGACGAGCCCTGAAAGAGGAGATGAGAGGCATCCAAGACATATTACCTACTTTACAGGTTTGCAAGGCCTGCTTGTGGGAGGACACATGCATGTACACACACACACACACACACACACACACCTGCATGTACACCTGCACACACACAGTGCTCTTTATAGAGAGCAATTGGTCCAAAAACCTAAGTCATGTTCAGGTTCACCTGGGATGCTTCCCAAAATGCAGGTACACAGACCCTGCCCCATTCATACTGAATCAAAGTTTCTAGGGCTGGAGCCGAGCCCAAGACATTGGACATGGTAGGGGAGCATCCAGGTGCTGTTGCTGATCGGTCAGGTTTAGAAACCACTGCTATAGAGGACAGAGCCCCAGGAGAGGAAACAGAACACCTGAATTTGGGTTGCAGCATCACCACTTATTGAAGAACCCTGGGCACTGCACTCTCTAAACCCCGGGGGAAACACGTGTGTGAGACCTAGCTGCCATGATCTGTCTGAGGCAAGTGTTACGGAAATGCCCGTTGAAAGCCATCAGACAATGCAAATGCTGTTAGCACATACACACACGCGGTGTGTGGCTTGCGTGGGTACGTGTCGCGTATATCCGTGTACCTGGATTTCCTATAGAGAGGGCAGGACTGATCTTCATTGCCCTCCTTCACCTAAGCTCGTGGCTGTCTTCACATCTGAATAGACTTTCTCTCTTCAGGGCTTGCCCCCTGCTCTTCTCTCCCAATAGCACGGCACAGTCCCTGATTGTTTGTTTTTTTTTAATTTCTATCTAATAGGTTTACCTGTCATCTACGATCCCTCCTGGAGAGTAAGCAGGAAGAGAATTAGTCACTCCTGCTTTACAACAAGGGGAAACCCAGGCAGGGGGGCGTTAGAGGGCTTTACACCATTTAAACATAGAGCAGTGATACTTTCCTTTTGAAAACTGGTGATCGCGTACACACGATTTCCCATACAGTTTCAGGGTTTCATGGACTTTCTGGCGCCTTTCCTAGGAGTCCGGTAACACCAGGCAAAGGACATCTGCCCCACCTGGATCTGCCCTCTGAGCTTCCAGAGGGTCACGTTCCAGCACATGAGGCTTCCTTTCAGCTGTGGCTTTGCTGAATGACTAACACTTTACCCCCTCGCCCCGAGCCGCAAGATTAACTTGCCTGACCTTCCCGCCCTCCCCAAGAAAGAGAGTCAAAACCCAGTGACGCAGTGACCCATCACTGTGTCAGGACAGGATCTCACACCAGACTGTGCCTCTCCATTCCTGAGCCTGCAGTACAAAGTCTGAGCTGCCGTTAGGTATCAGGAGGATGGATGACCTTTATCGCAATAACAGAAGACAGCTCAAACTGACTTAAACAATAAAAGGAATCTACCGGTCCGTGACAGTAACAAAAAGTTTGAGGTGGCTGGGCTTTATGCAAAGTCTGATTCATTTGCTCTGTGTTGTTTCCTTTTGTCTCTCCACCCTCCTCCATGGTGTCAACTTCATCCCAAAACTCTCAGCCTTCAAGGTTTGCAACATGGTCGCCAGCAGCAACCAAAGGTCTATGCACCTTCATTCATTCTCGGGAGAGAGAGCAAGCTGCTTTTTTGATAGTTTCCATGAATGAAAGTGGAAGCTTCTTTCCAGAACCCCTCAGTCAATGTGTCCCCACATCTCATTAGCCCACGTTGGGAAACATCCCATCCTGATCAGAGGCTCTGTCCTTGGAGTGCTGCCTGGCTGGGAAATTCAGAACATGGTACAGATGGCTTGCCTCAGTGCTCAGACCTCCAAGCCCTCGGGCTTAGCCTCCTCTGCCATTTAAACTGCTTTCAAGAAAGGAATGAAGGACTCAAAAGAAATGATTCTATAAAAGCTCAGGCTCTGGTTTTGTCCCACACAGGCCCTGGGCAAAAGCCTGGGCCTTCTCAGGAAGGAAAGAGGAGATGGATTTTCACTTTCTAGAAAGGGAAGGCAACAGAATCTGCAGCCAGTCAGCTGAGTGGAATGAGGGCCACACAGGGAGTCAGGGAGCTGGGGTATGCCTCTTTCCTCCTTAGAAAGCTTGGATGATCGTGAACGACGTGTTTATCCTCTCTGGCCTCTCTACAAAAAGAGTGAAATGGTCATCCCTTCACTTTTACAGGAATCCTGTGTAAGGTACGACAGCTTGGAATGAAGCTGAGTCCTCAGAAGTTTCCAGGATTCTGTGCTATATCACAGAGGAGCGAGAATGTGGTATGTGGAGTGGTTTTTGGCCAGTCCTCTATCACCAGAACCATCCGGAAGGCCTGTTAGTGTAACTCCAAAACTTCAGGTCCCATGTGGCTCTGGCACTGTTTGGAGCTCATATAAAGAAACATGGCTCAGCAACTGAAAGTGATGTTTTTTTTTAAAAAAAATCCAATGATTTATTTAAATCTTTTGAAGAGATATAAACACTTTGCAAAGTTTTTCTAAAGCCCCCTTTTCTCCTCCCTAATTCTCTCACATCCCTAGCTACTCAAGAGCATTTTGTATGTCAAAAGCTCCCATGCTCTCTCCAGCACCCAAATGTCTCCCTTCTTTTGGAGCTCTTTATTATTTTGTTTTAATTGACTTTAAAATTTATTTATTTATTTTTGGCTGCGTTGGGTCTTCATTGCTGTGGGCTGGCTTTCTCTGGTTGCAGCCAGAGTGGGGGCCACGCTTCGTTGCAGTGCACGGGCTTCTCATCGCGGTGGCTTCTCTTGCTGCGGAGCACGGGCTCTAGGCGCACGGGCTTCAGTAGTTGTGGCTCGCGGGCTCTAGAGCGCAGGCTCAGTAGTTGTGGCGCACGGGCTTAGTTGCTCCGCGGCATGTGGGATCTTCCTGGACCAGGGCTCGAACCTGTGTCCCCGGCACTGGCAGGCGGATTCTTAAACACTGCACCACCGGGGAAGTCCTTGGAGCTTTTTATTATGGAGGGTGATTTAATCTCTTGTGTCAGGTCCTGTTCCATTTCCTCTAGGCTCTCTTCCCACTCATTCTCGCAGTTCTACATCCCAAAAGATCTTTATCAAAGTTGAGCCAGAACTCTTCTTAGAGTACTCACACACTTCAATAAACCTTGTCCCTGTCACATAAGCATCATTGGGGAAACAGACTTCCAGTCTCATATACATATAAATTATTCTAGTTAGTGCTATGTATTTCCGGGAAAGAGCGCATAGGGTTTATTAGGATTTATATATATATATATATGAGACTTATTGCAGGAATTGGCTCACATGGTTATGGAGGCCAAGAAGTTGCATGATCTGCCGTCTGCAAGCTCAAAAACCAGGAAGGCTAGATGCTGGTATAATTCAGTCCAAGTCCAAAGGCCAGAGAATCCAGGGAGCCACTGGTATAAGTCCTAGAGTCCGAAGACCCAAGAGCCAGGAATTCCTATGTCTGAGGGCAGGAGAAGGTGGACGTCCCAGCTCAAGAAGAGAGGGGGAAATTCAACTTTCCTCCACGTTTTTGCTTTATTAGGGCCCTCCTTGGGCTGGATGATGCCCAGCCACACTGACGAGGGCAGATCTTCTTTACTCAGTCTACTGATTCTAAACACTAATCTCTTCCAGAAACATCCTCACAGACACACCCAGAAATAATGTTTTACTGGCTATCTGGACATCCCTTAGCCCAGTCAAGTTGACACATAAAATCAACATCACATACCCCATCTGGAAGTAGGACATCAGCTTTAGTGGTTTTGGCTGTTGGGGATGGGGGGGAGCAGTCATGAACCGTCCACCTGGAGAACATTGCCTTCTCATACCTTCTACTCCTGTGGCTGTTACTCGGTACAAGTCCACAGGATATTCTCCACTGGCTCCTCCGGCTCCACTCTCCAGCCTTCTGGACCCTGCTCTGAGATCCAGGAGGCCGACCTGTGTGGTCTATACCTAGAGGCTCCCTCGCTGTCTGGCTCCTGGTTGGGTTTGGCCAATGGGAGGCATTGACGAGAGATGGGAAGCCGAAGTTGGGATGTTTATTCTGCCAGATCCCCCGCTGCTGGGCTGATGGTTGGCTCTGACTCCCATCCCAGGCCCTCTCCTAGCTGCAGCTGCCCCTGGGCTCTGGTCACTACTCCCACTTTCCCCTTCAGCCTGGAGGCAGTAGCGAGTCCCTGTAGTTGTTGGTCCCTGAGACTCGTTACCACCTTCCCTGGCATCTTCACCCTTGTCGCTTGTCTGAACCCTGTAAACAGCTCCTTCATCCAGCTATCCTCACTGCCTGGAGTGACAGGATGTGGACTGATTCAGTGCCCCTGACTTTCACAGACTTGTTACCTCCTGGAGTCTCACCTTATCGTTGTGAAGTGGAGAGGGGAGGGAGGAAGCATTACATTCTTATTTATGGAGGTTCTGACATGTAAAACTTTCAACAATAATTCAGCCAAATGTCAAGGTCTAACTTGCATCTTTGGTCTGGAATATCTACCATTTTTGGCCAAGTTAAGGATTTAGTCAGTGGCTGAAGAACAGTGTCTCTCTGAAAAGCTCAGTGGAAAATGAATCCACAGCTTGTCACTACCGTGATCTAACTATGGGACTACCCTAACCAGACAGGAACCACTCAAATTCGGGCGGGACTTTGCTGCACTCCCCAGCCAGTTTACCTTATCCTGACCACAGCAAGACCAAAAAAGATAGAAGAATGCCAAGTACATATCACAGAAAGACTGAGTCAGGGATCAGCATGTTCTGAGCTACTCTGAAAAAGCCTCTCACTCCAAAAAATCCACACACATCCCCCATTTCCATCCCAGGCCTGATTAGGATGAAACCATGTCTGCCCGTATCTGAAATTTCATCAGTAAAGAGGTATAACTTCGCCTTTAGGCCAAATGTAAATATTGCCCTGGACTGGCCGCAAGGGGGAGGGGCACGTACTTGGCGCAAGGAGGTCGTAGAGCGTTCCCGCCATCGGCGGCGGTTAGGGCCTTTACGCAACGGCCTGCCGTAGGGGAGGACGCGTTAGTCGGGGGAAGGTTCTAGAAAAGCGGCGGCAGCGGCTCTAGCGGCAGGAGCAGCATCGCCGGGTCCAGAGTGGAGGTGCTCCCAGCGGTGTTGTTTCTCGACCAGCGGCAGTTCTCGCTACGGCGCCAGGACGAGTCCGGTTCGTCCGGAGATCTCTCTCATCTCGCTCGGCTGCGGGAAATCGGGCTGAAGCGACTGAGTCCGCGATGGAGAGAGAAAAGGAACAATTCCGTAAACTCTTTATTGGTGGCTTGAGCTTTGAAACCACAGAAGAAAGTTTGAGCAACTACTACAAGCAATGGGGAGAACTTACAGACTGTGTGGTAAAGAGGGATCCTGCAAGCAAAAGATCAAGAGGATTTGGTTTTGTAACTTTTTCATCCATGGCTGAGGTTGATGCTGCCATGGCTGCAAGACCTCATTCAATTGATGGGAGAGTGGTTGAGCCAAAACGTGCTGTTGCAAGAGAGGAATCTGGAAAGCCAGGGGCTCATGTAACTGTGAAGAAGCTGTTTGTAGGTGGAATTAAAGAAGATACTGAGGGGCGCTTAGAGATTACTTTGAGGAATATGGAAAAATTGATACCATTGAGATAATTACCGATAGGCAGACTGGAAAGAAAAGAGGCTTTGGGTTTGTTACTTTTGATGACCATGATCCTGTGGATGAGGTTGTGTTGCAGAAATACCATACTATCAATGGTCATAATGCAGAAGTAGGGAAGGCTTTATCTAGACAAGAAATGCAGGAAGTCCAAAGTTCTAGAAGTGGAAGAGGAGGCAACTTTGGTTTTGGAGATTCTCGTGGTGGTGGGAGAAATTTTGGACCAGGACCAGGAAGTAACTTCAGAGGAGGATCTGATGGATATGGAAGTGGTCGTGGATTTGGGGTTGGCTATAATGGGTATGGAGGAGGACCTGGAGGTGGCAATTTTGGAGGTAGCCCTGGTTATGGAGGAGGAAGAGGAGGATATGGTGGTGGAGGACCTGGATATGGCAACCAGGGTGGGGGCTACGGAGGTGGTTATGACAACTATGGAGGAGGACATTATGGAAGTGGAAATTATAATGATTTTGGAAATTATAACCAGCAACCTTCTAACTACGGTCCAATGAAGAGTGGAAACTTTGGTGGTAGCAGAAACATGGGAGGACCATACGGTGGAGGAAACTGTGGTCCAGGAGGCAGTGGAGGAAGTGGGGGTTATGGAGGGAGAAGCCGATATTGAGCTTTTTCCTATTTACCATGGGCTTCACTGTATAAATAGGAGAGGATGAGAGCCCAGAGGTAACCGAACAGCTTCAGGTTATCGAAGTAACAATGTTAAGGAAACTCTTTATCTCAGTCATGCATGAATACACAGTGATATGGCAGAAGACACCAGAGCAGATGCAGAGAGCCATTTTGTGAATGGATTGGATTATTTAATAACATTATCTTACTGTGGAGGAAGGATTGTAAAAAAAAAAAAAAAAAAAATGCCTTTGAGACAGTTTCTTAGCTCTTTAATTGTTGTTTCTTTCTAGTGGCCTTTGTAAGAGTGCAGAAGCATTCCTTCTTTGATAATGTTAAATTTGTAAGTTTCAGGTGCCATGTGAAACCTTTTTTAAGATTTTTCTCAAAGTTTTGAAAAGCTATTAGCCAGGATCATGGTGTAATAAGACATAACGTTTTTCCTTTAAAGAAAATTTAAGTGCGTGTGTAGAGTTAAGAAGCTGTTGTGCATTTATGATTTAATAAAATAATTCTAAAGGAAAAAAGAAAAAAATATTGCCCTGAAGGAAGACATTTAGTTACATTTGATGAATATTTCCATTATGTGCAAGGCACTGCTGCACACTAGTGAATGCTTTAATCCTACCAGTTACCCTGGAGTAGGAATAAACTGAATATGAGGAGAAGAAAGTGAAACCACAGAGGTGGGGAGAAACGTGGCAAAAAGGGAGGAAGTTGAAGGCACACGTTGCCTTTTTTTCATCCTGGGCTCAGGGGAGAGGCTCTGGATTAGAGGTATAAACAGGGAGTCTGCAGCATTATGGATGGTGCTGAAAGCCATGGGCTCGATAAGACACCCAGGAGGAAGGACTGAGCAGAGAAGAGGACAGGGCAGGAAAGAGCGGAGGGGTGAGGATAGACAAGAACTAAGCCCAGGGACACTCCAATCTTAGAGCTTGTGAAAGGGGGAAAAAGTGAATCCAGGAAAGAACATGGAAAAGGAACAGCTGGTGACGTAGGAGGAAGATCAGAAAACTCAGGTGTTTGGAAGCAACTGAGAAATTATTTCATGAAGTGAGTGACCAAACGGCTTAAATTGTTGCTGATGGGTCAAATAAGAATGGAGAATTGACCATTGAATCTGTCATCATAGAAGTCCCTTGATAAATGTGGTTTTACCGTCATGATAGGGACACAAGCCTGATTGGAGGGTGTGTGACAAAGAATAGGAGGTGAGGAAATAGAAACAGCCCAGATAATGTTTTTAAATTTTGCTCTGAATGATTAGCAGGCAAATGGTGAAGTAACTGGAGGGGAAAGTAGGGTCTAGGATTCTTTTTTTAAAGATGAGTGTTATATCCCGTTTAGTATGCTAATGGGTATGGTGCACTAGAGAGAGAAAATTTGACAATGCGTATGAGAGAGCAGATCATTGCTGGAGTGATACCTTTGAATAAGCAGGAAGGGAAGGGATCCAGTGCACAAGGTAGGGGGGGCGGGGAACCTGGCCTCAGATAGATGCATGGATGGTCCATTCATCATAAGAGGATGGAGGCAGAGTAAAAGGACCTGGATACTGGAGGTTAGTATTTTTGGTGGTGGGATGGTAAGGTTTTTGTTTTTTTCTGATTTCTTCTATTTTCTCAGTGGGGAAAAAAAATGCTATCATTGGCTGAAAGTGAGAAGCAGGGATAGTTGTGTGAAGGCCTGGGAAGGGAGGAGCGTGATACAGTTATCACAAAAAGTAGGAGAGTGACTTGCCTGGGGAGAGATTGTAGGATTGCTGGGCAACAATATGGTCTTCCTGAGGTTAAAGGCCATGATTTTAAAGGGAGACCTTTCAGCACAGTCATGTGTTTTCCTCCAGCCACTTTCGGCAGCTGGAGTACAAGCGCAGGATAGATGAAAGTTAGATTTGACTAGTGTTGGGGCTTTGCTAGGCCCACAGGTTGGGAGGGAAGAAGGTCAAGTGGTTGTATTAGTTATCAATTGCTGTTAAAAAAATGTTCCCAACACTTAGTGGCTAAAAACGTAGACATTTATTATCTCACAATTTTTGAGAGATAAAACTTAGAATTTGGAAGCGGCATGGCTGGGCAGTTCTGGGGTCTGTCATGAGGATGCAGTCAAAATGTTAGCAGGGCGACGATCATCTGAAAGCTTGACTGGGGCTGGGACTCCGCTTCCACCATGGCTCACGTATGTGACTGGCAAACCAGAGGTGGTTGTTGGCAAACGGATTCAGTTCCTCTTCATGTGAGCCTCTGCACAGGGTGTTCGTGCATCCTCACATGACATACGGCTTCTCACAGAGATAGCAATCCAAGAGGGAGCGCTAAGCCGAAGTTATCTTTTTCTGACCTAGACTCAGGTCACAATGGATTGCTTGGCCACATTCTATTTGTTAGAAGCAAGTCACCAAGTTCAGCCCATGTTCAAGGGGAGGGGAATTAGACTCCCCTTGAATGAAGGGAGAAGTCTTGTTATGAACTGAATGTGTCCCCCCAAAATGTATATGTTGAAGCTTTAAACCTCCAGTATAGCTATATTAGGAGATGGGGCCTTGAAGGAAGTTATTAAGGTTATATGAGATCATGAAGATGGGACTGTCATCTGATAGGACTATGTCTTTATAAGAAGAGACACAGCTGCTCGATACTCTATAATAACCTAAATGGGAAAAGAATTTGAAAAAGCGTAGATACACATATACGTATAACTGAATCACTCTGCTGTACACCTAACACAACATTGTTAATCAACTATGCTCCAGTATAAAATAAAAAACTTTTTAAAAAGAAATATATTTAGAACTAAATTAACAATAAAAAAAAAAAAAAAGATTTAACATTTTCTTAGTGATTAGAAAAAAGAAGAAAAAAGAAGGGACTCAGCTCGCCGCTTCTTCAAGCCGAGAAGAGAGCCCTTGCCAGAAACTGAATTGACCAGAACTTTGATCTTAGACTTCTAGCCTCCAGAATAGTGAATAAATTAATTTCTGTTGTTTAAGCCACTCACTCTATGATATTTTGTTATGGCAGCCCAAGAAGACTAACACAAGTGTCAAAGAACTTGCAGACATATTTTAATGTCATTACAAAGGACAAAGGTACATGCAAGTGAGTTTCTTGTGATGGACCATGAACTCTAAGCTGAGAAGGGAGAGAACTGATGGTCTAGAGGGATGAATGAGTGGACTAGAGAATCACTGAGTGGAAGAGAGGTCACTGAAGGGGTGGAAGAATCTCGGAGCGGGAAGCAAATTGAACAGATCTGAGGTAGTGGCCAGAGAGAGTGGCTTGAAGTGAAGATTTTTGGACTTGGCACAGTTGGTGCTGGTGAGAAGATCTAGGATAAGATGACAGAAGTAGGTGACTGAGGTGGGAGGAGATTAATTAATGGAAAGGCAGATCATCTAATAGGCATTGAAGGGCGCAGGAATGATGCCAAGTGTACGGATGCTAGAGTGACTCACAGAACTCAGGATAACACTGTACTTACACTTATTGAGTAAAGAACACAAATGAACAGCTGGATGAAGAGGTACACAGGGTAGGTCAGGAAGGGTCCTGATGCAAGAACCTCTGTCCTGTGGAGTTGGGATGCATCACCCTTCCTGCGTGTGGATGTATTATTCACCAACCCAGAAGCTCTTCGAATCTTGCTGTTCAAGAGTTTTTATCTTGAACAGTCTTGGGACCTCCTCTTTCTCCAGAAGCTGGGGGATGGGACTGAAAGTTCCCATCCTCTAAATTTACCTGTTAGGTCTTTCTTGCGGCCAGCCTCCATCCTGAAGCTATCTAGGGGCTTCACCCTGATAGTGAAGCTATGCTAATGAGTCATCTCATTAGCATAAACTCTGGTGTGGTCCAAAAGAGCTCATTATGGATAACAAAATACACTGCTATCACTCTGGAAATTCCATGAGTTTTAGGAGCTCTGTGCCAGAACCAAGGGTAAAGACCAAATATATTTTATTATACCACAGCCTGCCTCATAATAAGTGCTATGTAAGGTATTAATAATCCCTTGTCATAGATGAAGCCACTGAGGTACAGAGAGGTTAAGTAACTTGCTTATGGGCACACAGCTAGTAAGGGCCAGCGTGAGGGACTCAGACTCAGAGTCGTGTTAAATGAGAGAAAGAGCCAGTCTCAGAAGGTAGGTCTTAAGTGAACCCTCCCTGAGGCTCCATTGGTCAGTTTTGCCTGGGTCCCCCACATCTCACAATATCTGCTACCATTCTTTTCTTCTCCTTCTTGAGACAATATGAGTTGGTTTCTACTATTTAGAACTGAAAACGTTCTGGGATAGACTATGTGACCAGTGAAAGCCAAGAGTGGCTGGAAACAATATTTAAAGGGCCAATGGCAAAATTCCTCTTTGGAAGGAATTGTTTGAGTCTAAAATATAGGCTTTTAGGCATAATCTGAAAGTAGAGGGCAGAACGAAAGGAGAGTTGAATTGCTTTGCTTAAAAATCAAAAGGAGGGACTTCCCTGGCGTCGCAGTGGTTAAGACTACATGCTCCCCATGCAGGAGGCCCGGGTTCAATCCCTGGTTCGTAAGCTAGATCCCACATGCATGCTGCAACTAAGGAGCTGGTGAGTCGCAACTGAGGAGCCCACCTGCTACAGCTAAGACCCGAAGCAACCAAATAAATAAATAAATAAATATTAAAATATAAATAAATAAAAATCAAAAAGAATTTGTTTTTTTCATTTGGCCTCCCAGGGAGAAATTTTAGGTTGTCTTCAACCTGACTTTGTTATGAAGCTGTCATGAACAAATAAGTACTCAAACCTTGATCATATCTCTAATTATTTCCTTAAGACCAGATTCTAAGAAATGCAATTATTTGGTCTAAGGGCATGGATATCTTAAAAACATTTTTTAACAAATTGCCCTCCAGAACAACTGAAACAGTTTATATTTCCACCAACAGTGAATGAGTCTTGGCTTCTCAGTGTGTGTGAGTGTGTGTGTGTGTAGAGAAGAGAATTCTAGTTTCCTTCATTAACCAACGTTTTCAAGTACCTAATCCACATGCTGCTATCCTAGTTACCACCCAAAGTTAGCTGAAAAGACACATGTAGTAGCTTTGGGGGGGGGGGGGTTTGGCCCGCTGCGCCGCTTGCAGGATCTTAGTTTCCCAACCAGGAATTGAACCCGAGCCCTCCACAGTGAAAGTGCAGAGTCCTAACCACTGGACCGCCAGGGAATTCCCTATATATTTTTAAATCTTTGACAAATAGGTGAAAATTGCTTTAGTTTGTATTTTAATATTACCAGTAATTTCAAACTGTTTAAATGTGTTTATTGGCCATATCTATTTCTTCTTTTAAGAATTGCCTTCCTGCAGGCCTCTGGAAAGATGCTTCCCATCTTTCTGCTGAACAAAATCTGACCAAGTCCTCTTTCCTTCCTACTTTGCCCACATGGGTTTACTCATCACCACTCCTTATAGGGTGATCCACCTGTCTGGTTTTAAAACTGAAAGTCCCATGTCATGGAAATCCCTCATTCCTGGGCAAACTGAGACAGTTTGTCACTCTACCTCTGGGCCTTAGGCCTTCACCTGGAAAATGAAGACCAGATGCCCTTTCATGTCCCTCCCAGCTTCTCACTCATTTGCCCCGCAACTATGGACCATGTTCTACTCCTCTGAGCAGGCATTCTGCCAGGGAGGCATTAGGGATTCCTCAGTGCTGCAGACCAAGTATCCGTCATGTTTATGATGGTTCCTGGAGGGATACCACCTTGACGGATTTTCAACTAAGACCTTAATGTGATTGGTTGATAGCAGATAAGGAAGCCCTAATGTGGAAGCAGGAAGAATGGTCCCCAGAGTACACCTGAAGGAAGTTAGATGTCAGGAAGGGTGAAGAGGGCTGAAGAGGCAAAAGATGAACCTGAAGGACTCTGCCGTCTGGCCCAGGAACAGTAACCAGGGTACCTTTTCTCAGAAGCACATTCTCTACAATCTGAGGCTATTTCCTGATACCCTTCCCAAAGCCCTTAAAATAGGCATTTGAGGGAATTCCCTCGTGGTCAGGACTCCCCACTGCCATGGGCTGGGGTCCAATCCCTGGTCGGGCAGCTAGGATCCTGCAAGCTGTGTAAGCAACCAAAAAAAAAAAAAAGCCATTTGAGAAACTCTCCTGGGTTCCAAGGTTTATAGTGACTTTATGCGTCTCTCTTGTTGGCCCAGGTTTACATGTCCCAAGATTTGGAAAGAGTTCCTCTCCCTGTGACATCCTGTAAAACTGAGCACCATTAGAGGTCATTTATACAGAGCAAGCGCTTTTGTACCCCATATTATTAAAGGTCAGAAATAAATTCTCACCATGTCCAGGAAAGGGCCTCAGAGGGAAACAGCCGAGGACACAAAGCTGTCCAAAACCTCTCTGCTCTCTGCCAGGCTCAGATGGGTCTGGTTTTTTTGATTCTGATCAATAGACTGCTGGGAGAATGGTGAGCTCACTGAAGGCAGGAACAAAGTTCTGCCTCAGATACCGCCCCCCTGCAGCACTGAACACAGCCTGCACGCCTCAGAAGCTATGGAAACACTCACCGAATTAGACAGACCTAGCTCACCTAGCTCAAAGAGGAGGGAGCAGAAAGCAGGGAGGGAGCTGGAGCCCAGAGCTCCTGCCACTGCCTTCAAGAGGCAGGGAAGTCCTCACGAAAAGCCTGCCAGGCCTCTAATGAGAGCTAAACCACCAGCAGGCTGTGATTGCTCATTGTTTGGTTATAATTAGCTGCATATTCTGCGATGCCAAAGCTGCAGCCTGCATCGAGCAGGAACAGGGCTGGGGGAGGGCTGCCACCCTCGCAGCCACCAGCTTTGGCCCTGGGCTCCGAAACCTGGACTCCTTTGCTTCCTGGCCCTGCCTGCCCTGCACCCAGGGGCAAGGCCCATGGCTGGCCTACGTAGATCATTGATACTGGGCCAACACCAAATCCTGTTCTTAGGCCAAAGAGGAACTCCTTACTGTGGCTGCATGAGAGCATGAGCTGAAAAATCAGGCACGCCTGAGTGTGAGACCAAGTTGTCTGCAACTACAAGCTGTGTGACCTCAGGCAGCTTATTTAACCTCTTGAGCCTGTAGACTTAAAAAAAAATGCATAACGTGAGAGTTGCAAGGTTTTTTTTTTTTTTTTTTTTTTTTTTCTTGCGTTATGCGGGCCTCTCACTGTTGTGGCCTCTCCCATTTGCGGAGCACAGGCTCCGGACGCGCAGGCTCAGCGGCCATGGCTCACGGGCCCAGCCGCTCCGCGGCATGTGGGATCCTCCCGAAACGGGGCACGAACCCGCGTCTCCTGCATCGGCAGGCGGACTCCAAAGCACCGCGCCACCAGGGAAGCCCATGCAAGGTTTTTTTAAAAAATAAATTTATTTATTTTATTTACTTACGTTTGACTGCTTTGGGTCTTCGTTGCTGCGGGCAGGCTTTCTCTAGTTGCGGCGAGCGGGGGCTACTCTTCGTTGCAGTCTGTGGCCTTCTCATTGCGGTGGCTTCTCTTGTTGAGGAGCGCAGGCTCTAAGGTGCGTGGGCTTAAGTAGTTGCGGCACGCGGGCTCAGTAGCTGTGGCTCGCAGACTCTAGAGCGCAGGCTCAGTAGTTGTGGCGCGCGGGCTTAGTTGCTCCACGGCATGTGGGATCTTTCCGGACCAGGGCTCAAACCCGTGTCCCCTGCATTGGCAGGCAGATTCTTAACTGCTGCGCCACGAGGGAAGCCCATGAGGTCAGTTTTATTTGGGGCAAAATGAGGACTGCAACCCGGGAGACAGCATCCCAGATAGCTCTGAGAAATCGCTCCACAGAGGCAGGGGAGAAGCTCAGTATATATGTGATTTTGGTGAAGGTGGAGTACATGCAGTCGAGCATATATTTTTTTACATAAGGTTTCCGCTAGTCTCTTGTGGGTTAGTGCTACTCAGCAGGAGCAGACGTCACCATGAAGGATTTTAGCTTTTCTAGATATCAGGAGATATAAGAATTGGGCTTATAAAATTGGCTCCTGAAAACATCTAACTATCTGAAGACCTGTTCTGCCAGTTTTTCCCAGAGCACAGAGTGCCTCATTTCTGCTTTCCACCTGAACTCCTTTCAGGGGGTGTTGAAAGTCAGCAGCTGCAGCAGCATATGATTTAATCCTTGTAGAGGTAGATGACAAGTGTCAGTGGAAAATGCCAAATTGTAGTTGACAAGCCGCAGTTTCCCCATCTATAAAATGGGACAGTAATAATAGTACTCTTCTTCCTTACGAGGTGTGGTGAGACTTGAAAGGGATATAACTCATTTAAGGTACTCAGCAAAGTGCCTGGTGTGCTGTTGGCCCTCAGTGCATTGTGGCTGCCGTGGTGGAGGGGATAGGAAGTGGGCTTCTACTCAGGCCCCTTCCTCCTTTCTGCCCTGTTTGTCCTCATGCCCTTGGTCAGGCTCCATCCCCCCACCCACCCTCTTTCTCCTTCCCTAAGGAACCAGCTCTGGGGGAGGGTCTGCCTTAGCAGTTTCAGTCTCAGTGTGAACTCTGTGACCTCTCCTAGGAAGGTAGTCTTGAATTTTTTTTTTTTTTTTTTTTGCGCGCTACGTGGGCCTCTCACTGCTGTGGCCTCTCCCGATGCGGAGCACAGGCTCCGGACGCGCAGGCTCAGCGGCCATGGCTCACGGGCCCAGCCGCTCCGTGGCATGTGGGATCCTCCCGGACCAGGGCGCGAACCCGTGTCCCCTGCATCGGCAGGCGGACTCTCAACCACTGTGCCACCAGGGAAGCCCCTTGAACTTTTTATTCCTGTGACCCACAGGAAAGAAAAAAATACATTTTACATAGTGACCCAAGACACGCATACATATAGGTAGATAAAACAGAAGACACAAAAGTTCCATGAAACAATACTTATCCAAATCAAGTGTAATGTATTCTGATATGTTCTCTTGATAAATTGATTTCATGACCCAACAGTGGGTTGAGACCTTTAGTGTGAAAAACAGTGCCCCAGGTGGAAGAGGCCAGTTAACTCTCATTTCTCATTATAGAGCAAAAGATTCTGTTCCCTCTTAAATGGATTTTTATCGGGGAATTAGTGGAAAAGAAAATTCTGAAAAGCTGAAGCCACATAGCCACATCTGAGACTTAAAGGTAAAAGCAAGTTTGAATCACTGTTCCTTATGAGGATGGGTTTCTGCGTAAGTTTTGGGGCCTTCAGAATCAAGCTTCAAAGAACAGGAGATCACCTATCCTTTGCTCCTACACCAAACCACAAGCTAACTTTTCCTTAGCTGGGATTCCAGCAAATCTTCCAAATGCCACTCTGCCTAGGTGCCAGGGAAGGGCAAGGTTTATATAGATTCAGCTGGACAGGAAATACTCAGCTAAGACTGTACTCACAGTTTTTTTTCCAAAACAAATTCAGGGCATGTGGCCTCACAGGTACTTATGAGGACAATAGGATAAAATGTTTAAAACTGGAACTGTCCTGGAAACCCCCAACATAGGATCACAAGGTTACCATAAGAAGAGAAGAATTTGGTGCCAAGAGAGTCAGAAGGAGGGAGAAGTTCTTCTTCCCATGCACCTAGGTCTTGTCTTCTGGTTGGAGGAAAGGAGCCTTGGGCTTCCAGAACCTTCTGGAATACCAGAAACTTCTCCCAATACCCTTGAGGGTGCTCAGTAATTAAATACATGAGTGGATTTATAGGAGGACTGGCTCCTGAGTGGGAAGAAGAGAAGTAGAGGGAGTAAAGGGCAGCAGAAGGCTCCTGGAGCGTGTCGTGATTTTGCTTACGGCTGCTTGGGCTCACAGCTTCTCGCTCGCCCTGCTCTGCTCCGATCTCCCCCTCCTGCGTGCCGCGTCCCCACAGCTCTCTCAACCGCCTCTGCCCTTAACAACTTGCCTTTGGCCTAAGGTGGCTGTTGTTACTGAAGAATGAAGAAAGACCAGGCTGGGTTGAACTTGCACACTTGGCTCTTCTTGGATCAGTCCCATGCAGGGGAGGGATATCATCGAATGCCGGGACTCCTCCCTTCTATCCTGCAACCTAGGATTCTGAAGCTTGAGTAGGACAACAGTCCCTTGTAAGGGTCTAGGGACACTCCTCCTCCCAAGGACATCTCTACGTCACAATCCTCTACTTCCAGCCCTAGCTGTATACACTGCCTGCATCTACACTTTCCAGCAGGACACATAGTCAACGGGAATGGTCATCTCCAGGTCTGGGCCTCAGTGAGTCCCTCGGAAAGGAGGTTGATTCCAATATATACATAAGGATTTGCTTAGGGACCCAAGGGAGGAAACCAGGTGAGATAAAAATTTTTTTTTAAAAACCCTCCTCTGAGACCTTCCTCCCATAGATCCCAAGGAGAGAAGGTGAAGCAGACAGGGAGTCATCTCTCAAGACCTCTTTCAGTCCCTACTGCTATTAAACAAATTGGCTCAGCCCAGCCCATGAGATCAATGTTCACAGACCCCAACCCCAAGGCCAGAAAGTAAAACTCAAGTCCTTTGAATCATTTACCCAGTTACTTTATTCCAAGCTCCGACCTCGCTCTTCCTTGGCCCAGCACCTTTGGAAAACAGTGTGTTTGATGAAAAGCCCTGACTGCTGTTACTTTCGGCCATCTACCTCCTTTGCCTACTTGTTTCCTATGCCTATGTTTCTGGGAGTCTAATTGGGATTAAATTACAGGGTAATACTAATGGGGGGGGGGTGAAAACCCAGCTAATGGCTCCCTGTTCCACTAGGCAACAATTGTAGTAATCACAAAAAGCAAGGCATTAGCTGGAGGTGGCTGGGTTTCCTGGTCTGGCTTCCCACACCCCTGTCTGAGTGAGTGAATATGGTTCACAGGGCACACAAAAAGCCCAGAGACGAGTGAAGATGAAATCAACTTTATTGAAAGAATCAGGGAGAAAGCAAGAAAACTCTTTTAGAAATGAGAATTGGCATCATAGCAAAAGTAGAAGCAAAGAGACCTGGGTTCAATACCCTGGAAAATGAACCGAAGTGATCACATAAATCACTAAAGAGCTTTGGCTTGGGTTTTCTGGGATGTGGTGAAGTTGAAGCGGCACTGGTCCTTCACTCACTTTCTGCGGGTTAAGGCTGATGGAGAGCACGTGTGAAATAAATAGGCAGCTCCGCAAAGTAAATCCACACCGCAAACGTTCCAAAGAGACACAGGCCAACAGCACCATCATTCCATCCAATAAACTGTACTCACATTGAGACAGAAGAACAACACGACATGGACACTGATGTCGAGGTCCACACAGTCCCAGATGGGGGACTAAATAGTGTGTCTACTGACAAGTCCCTATTCCTGACCCTCATGACCCATTTCTCAAATTAGAAAGCGCTTCGTAGGCTCTCAGCTGCGAGGAACACAGGGCTTACTGCTCTCATTCTACAGATGTAGAAACCAAGGCTCAGAGAAGTAAATTGCTCAAGGTCATGTATTGCCCGAGTTTCCCAATTTCTTTGACTCTTGCCTCTTCCTGCAGCGATGTCCCAGTCTGCCATTGAAGAAGTCTGCCCTTGCCACCTGCTCCACAACCTCACACCACACCCTGCAGATGCTGGAAAGCAGGGAGGGACAGCAGCTCCCCTCCGGAGTTAGAGTACCGCACAAGGTTGCCCCCACGGCCTTACAGAGTCTCCTGGAAACGCTGCCTCTCTTTCTTTTTAATCAGAGCCTCCTCTCTCACTACAATCCAGATTTGGATCTATAAAGGCAGGGTGTCGAAAATACATCCAAATGGTAGACAGTATCTTATGCTAAAAAAATAGAAGTAAATGTCATATCAACGCTCAGCATTCAGATAATAGAAGCATTTTTGTTCAAGATGTATCTTAAGGGGCTTCCCTGGTGGCGCAGTGGTTGAGAATCTGCCTGCTAATGCAGGGGCACGGGTTCAAGCCCTGGTCTGGGAGGATCCCACATGCCGCGGAGCGACTAAGCCCGTGCGCCACAACTACTGAGCCTGCGCATCTGGAGCCTGTGCTCCACAACAAGAGAGGCCGCGATAGTGAGAGGCCCGCGCACCGCGATGAAGAGTGGCCACCGCTTGCCACAACTAGAGAAAGCCCTCGCACAGAAATGAAGACCCAACACAGCAAAAATAAACTAATTAATTAATAAACTCCTACCCGCAACATCTTTTAAAAAAAAAAAGATGTATCTTAAATCAAATGAAAGCAGATATTAAAATAGGAGTTTCAGCTGAATCACAATAAATACCAAATTCCAAAGCTACACCAGGATTTACAAAGTAAGTGGCAAAAGAGTTGAGGGTAAGATTTTAGATGAGAATTTCTTTGGAGAAAGCTGTGTATGAGTTCCACTCCACCCCCTATCTCAGGGGTGTCAAGACTGAGAAACCAGGGGAGTTCCCCTGTGGTCTGGTGGTTAGGATTTGGCGCTTTCACTGACGTGGTCTGGGTTCAATCCCTGCTCGGGGAACTGAGATCCCGCAAGCCGAGTTGTTGGGACAAAGGTGAGAGCTGTGAGTGGGAGAGAGAGAGGGCTGCCTAGGATAGTCAAAGATCCTATCCAAGAGGACAGCCTAGGGGGGCAAAGAGATCTCAGCCAGGACAAGCTGGAGATATGGCCAGATTCCTAGGGATGGAGGAAGGAGTAAGCGATGAGCCTGAGGAAAGTACATCACCCAGGCTAAAGGACTGCATATGTTATGGGCTGAATGTCTGTGTCCCCCCAAAATTCATATGTAGAAATCCTAACCCCAACGTGATGGTGTTAGGAGGTGGGACCTCTGGGCGGTAATTAGTCATGAGGCTGGAGCTCTTATGAATGGGATTTAGTGTCTGTAGGAGAAGAGGCCAAAGAGCTATCTTGCTCTCTTTCTGCCACGTGAGGATACAATGAGACCGTTCAGCATTCCTCAACCCAGAAGAGAGCTCTCACTAGAGCCCACCCATGCTGGCCACCAGATCTCAGACTACAACCTCCAGAACTGTGAGAAATAAAATTCTGTTTTTATAAACCACCCAGTCTATGGTATTTTGCTATAGCAGCCTGAACTAAGGAGGGGATATAAAGTATCCACAAAAGTCAGCTTTAAACACCTGCAAGCCCAGAAAACACCAATGCCAGATTCCCACCCCTGCACCAGTCAAGGGGAACTTTCCTGCTTGTTCCCACTCCAACACTGTAAGCATCAAAAACCACAGTTAAAAGGATGGAAGAGGAGAGACAGAAGTGTTGTCAACTGTGAGTGTTCGGCCTGAGATGAAGGAGAGGGGAAAAGCCTTAATTTTACATCATATTTGGAATTTTAATGATTATATGAACATTTTAGACACTGAGTTGTGGCTATATTCAGGCTTAAGGTGGATACAGCCCAAGAAAAGATCAAGGAAGTCACAGGGCCTGCCTGAATTTTTATTCAGGTGCAGTAGACGCAGCAGCCCTACTGAATTCAAAGGCTTAACAAGAGAGAAAACTTAAGTTTCTTTATAATTACTTCCCATGAGTTGTGCTTGTTTAATGTAACAGTTGTTCAAAAAATATACTGATTGGGAACTATATTCAATATTTTGTAATAACCTATAAGGGAAAACGATCTGAAAAAAGATAGATATGTATGTATAACTGAATCACCTTGGTGTACACCTGAAACGAACACAATATTGTAAATCAACACTTCAATTTAAAAAAATACTGATTTGTTAAATTGCTGTCCTAAGAAACCTAGAAACAGTGATGCCATTCATAAATAGAACCCACTCCTCAGACTGACTACTGGGGAGAGAGAAGCCAATGAGAGAGCAGCCTCCACTCTCACTAAGGGACCTGAGGGGAGCGTCCAGCCAGGAGCTGCCTGCCTCTATAGGGTCGAGCTGGGGGAACCCGTACCCAAGGTCGCCCCGAGCACGGTCTGCAGCTGGTGGAACACCACCGGCCTGTTCTGAGGATGCCCTGAGTGTCCGCCGGCTCTCCTGCGACAGGAAGGATGGAGAATTGTGAGCTGACTCTGGTGCAGGAGGAGCCCGGAGTACAGAATCTGCTCCAGTTGTCGGGATGGGAGGAATTCCACTCTGGGCTGGGTGCGAGGGCCTGTTGAGTTGTTGGTGCCACTTGCTTCTTTGTTCACAATGTATCATCAATAGGCCTCTTTGTACGTAAGTGCCTGGGTTGAAGCAGACCGATTTCATCTGAGGCCCGCAGGTGGGCAAGGGAAGATGGAAATAGACCTGCTGGAAATTACTGAAGTTTAGAGGTCGCGCTTCTGGATGGCAGCCCAACCTATTCCCTAGTCAAGTCCTGACAAGTCTGAGCTCCAGGTGAGCACCAGGCTGAGACCTCTCTCTCTCTCTCTCTCTCTCTCTCTCTCTCTCTCTCTCTCGCTCTCGCTCTCGCTCTCGCTCTCGCTCTCGCTCATACATGCAGCATTAGGAAGTAAAACATAAAACCACAGGATTTCTAGCACACGCCTTCCCTATCGTGTCCTCACTGGCCTCTCTGCCTTAAAATATCCCTCCTCAAATGCATCTTGCACACCGCAACCAGATTAACATCCCTCAGTCCCATTTTTACTTGTCCCTTCCTCAGGTGTGCTCCTGGATTCCCCATTGCCTTCAGGCTGTAACCCAAGTCCTAGGAGGGTTTCAAATCACCCACTTTCTCAAACTTCGGTGGCGCTTTCTTCCAAACAAACCTCCTGTAGCTTTGTTTCTCTGTTTACCCCCAAAGATGCTTTGCGCTTCCCGCCTCTCTGGTTCACGTGCTTCCCCGGGCCTCAGCCAGGTGGGCAGAGCTGCCAGCAGCGGACTGAACTGAGGCCCGGCCACCGCCTCTGGCTCTGCCACTGCCTCTCCTCAGACAGGTGACCTTCAGGAAGCCACCTCACTGTCTAGGTCTCCATTTTTCTGTCTTAAATTATTAGACTGAATGATTTTGACTTTTTTGTTTGTTTGTTTCTAGTCCAAGGTTAGTGATTCTCCTGCTTTTAAGCAAACCTCTGCCTCTCAGGTGATTTCCAGGCCCAAGTGACATAAATCCCATGACAATCACTTCATCTCTTCTGTTACTCTTTATACACATTTTTCTCTCCTGGGCAGCAAAGAGCTTGCTTCCCTTTTATGAGCAGCTCTACCAGAAAAGGAAATTTTGTCTTTTTTTTTTTCTTAGTATCTTCTGGGTCCCAGTACTTGTGTTTTTATGGCAACAACTTGACTTGAAGCCCTTTCAAATGGTTCAAGCATTTGAAATTTTCTGCTAGCCAAGCTGTAACATCACAAAAGGCTCTGAGTTCATTTGGGGCCACAGGAACAGGGTTCTAAAGGAGAGAAGGGCAAAGGGTTAGTTGCAATGATATTTTCAAAACCCAAACCAGACTGAAATTTCATCACTCAGGAAAGGCTGGAGACTCCCACATTCCAAGAACCTGGCCAAGAGATGTTAGGATTACCTGCTTATCTGCTACTAGGTGACTGTTTTGGTTCCACTCTGGGTATCAAGGGTCACAGGGCCTATCCTCCTTCCTCTCCCGTTTGAGAACCCTATTCAGATGGACGTAGGATCATCAGAACATTAGTCCTCAGAAATGCAACATTTGAATTAAGGACTGGGCGTCTCTGGGTACCAATGCTAGACAGCTATTTTACTTGCTGATTGGTGTTGGACTAGAGTCTTACCCTCACAGTGCCTCAGTTTATTGCCTATGAGAGAGAAAGTAACAATAGGGTTATGAGAATTAAATAAAATAATGCATGTGAAGCTGTTAGCACTGTGCTTGGCCCTTGTGGTTCACATTACAATAAGATTAATCAACATACCAAGGGTTCAAGGTCACCTGGCTCTGTGCCCTTGAGAGTAGGGCTGGGTAATGAGAGGACACAGAGAGAGAACACAGAGGCCCAGGTTCTAATCCTTGCTCTCATTTCCTTGCTTTCAACATGAGTCCCAAAGCACCCCCTCCAGCACCAATGCTATAAAAATCAAAAGTAACATACAGGGGACAGTATGATCAGTTATCATGAGCAGCCATTAGAAAAGGCTTACGTGGGATCAAGATGGTGGAGTAGAAGGATGTGCGCTCACTCCCTCTTGTGAGAGCACCAGAATCACAACTAACTGCTGAACAATCATCAACAGGAAGACACTGGGACTCACCAAAAAAGATACCCCACATGCAAAGACAAAGGAGAAGCCGCAATGAGATGGTAGGAGGGGTGCAATCACAATAAAATCAAATCCCATAACCCCTGGGTGGGTGACTCACAAACTGGAGAAAAATTATACCACAGAAGTCCACCCACTGGAGTAAAGGTTCTGAGCCCCACCTCAGGCTTCCCAACCTGGGGGTCCGGCAATGCGAGGAGGAATTCCTAGAGAATCAGACTTTGAAGGCTAGCGGGATTTGATTGCAGGACTTCGACAGGACTGGGGGACACAGAGACCCCACTCTTGGAGGTCACACACAAAGCAGTGTGTGCAACAGGACCCAGAGGGAAGGAGCAGTGAGCCCATAGGAGGCTGAACCAGACCTACCTGCTAGTGTTGGAGGGTCTCCTGCTGAGGCGGGGGGTGGCTGTGGCTCACCACGGGGACAAGGACACTGACAGCAGAAGTTCTGGGAAGTACTCCTTATTGTGAGCCCTCCCAGAGCCCACCATTAGCCCCACCAAAGAGCCTATAGGCTCCAGTGCTGGGTCGCCTCAGGCCAAACAACCAACAGGGAGGGAACTCAGCCCCACCCATCAGCAGACAAGCAGATTAAAGTTTTACTGAGCTCTGCCCACCAAAGCAACACCCAGTTCTACCCACCACCAGTCCCTCCCATCAAGAAGCTTGCACAAGCCTCTTAGATAGCCTTATCCCCCAGAGGGCAGACAGCAGAAGCAAGAAGAACTACGGTCCTGAAGCCTGTGGAACAATAACCACATTCACAGAAAGACAAGATGAAAAGGCAGAGGACTATGTACCAAATGAAGGAGCAAGATAAAACCCCAGAAAAACAACTAAATGAAGTGGAGATAGGCAACCTTCCAGAAAAAGAATTCAGAATAATGATAGTGAAGATGATCCAGGACCTCACAAAAAGAATGGAGGCAAAGATTGAGAAGATGCAAGAAATGTTTAACAAAGACCTAGAAGAATTAAAGAACAAACAAACAGATGAACAATACAAAAACTGAAATGAAAAATACACTAGAAGGAATCAATAGCAGAATAACTGAGGCAGAAGAACGGATAAGTGACCTGGAAGACAGAATGGTGGAATTCACTGCCATGGAACAGAATAAAGAAAAAAGAATAAAAAGAAATGAAGACAGTCTAAGAGACATCTGGGACAACATTAAACGCACCAACATTCGCATTATAGGGGTCCCAGAAGGAGAAGAGAGAGAGAAAGGACCCGAGAAAATATTTGAAGAGATTATAGTTGAAAATTTTCCTAACAAGGGAAAGGAAATAGCCACCCAAGTCCAGGAAGCACAGAGAGTCCCAGGCAGGATAAACCCAGGAGAAACACACCGAGACACATAGTAGTCAAACTGACAAAAATTAAAGACAAAGAAAAATTATTAAAAGCAACAAGGGAAAAACAACAAATAACATACAAGGGAGCTCCCATAAGGTTAACAGCTGACTTCTCAGCAGAAACTCTACAAGCCAGAAGGGAGTGGCACAATATATTTAAAGTGATGAAAGGGAAGAATCTACAACCAAGATTACTCTACCCAGCAAGGATTTCATGCAGATTTGATGAAAATGTCAAAAGCTTTACAGACAAGCAAAAGCTAAGAGAATTCAGCACCACCAAACCAGCTCTACAACAAATGCTAAAGGAACTTCTCTAAGTGGGAAACACAAGAGAAGAAAAGGACCTACAAAAACAAACACAAAACAATTAAGAAAATGGTAATAGGAACATACATATCAACAATTACCTTAAATGTGAATGGATTAAATGCTCCAACCAAAAGACACAGGCTCACTGAATGGATATAAAAACAAGACCCATATATATGCTGTCTACAAGAGACCCACTTCAGACCTAGGGACACATACAGACTGAAAGTGAAGGGATAGAAAAAGATATTCTATGCAAATGGAAATCAAAAGAAAGCTGGAGTAGCAATATTCATATCAGATAAAATAGACTTTAAAATAAAGAATGTTACAAGTGACAAGGAAGGACACTACATAATGATCAAGCGATCAATCCAAGAAGAAGATATAACAATTATAAATATATATGCACCCAACATAGGAGCACCTCAATACATAAGGCAAATACTAACAACTATAAAAGAGGAAATCAACAGTAACACAATAATAGTGGGGGGTATTTTAACACCTCACTTACACCAATGGACAGATCATCCAGACAGAAAATTAATAAGGAAACACAAGCTTTAAATGACACAATAGGCCAGATAGATTTAATTGATATTTATAGGACATTCCATCCAAAAACAACAGATTACACTTTCTTCTCAAGTGCACATGGAACAGACCCCAGGATAGATCACATCTCGGGTCAGAAATCAAGCCTTGGTAAATTTAAGAAAACTGATATCATATCAAGCGTCTTTTCTGTCCACAACACTATGAGACTAGAAATAAATTTCAGAGAAAAAAACGTAAAAAACACAAACACATGGAGGATAAACAATACTTTACTGACTAACCAAGAAATGACTGAAGAAATCAAAGAGGAAATCAAAAAATACCTAGAGACAAATGGCAATGAAAATATGATGATCCAAAACCTATGGGATGCAGCAAAAGCAGTTCTAAGAGGGAAGTTTATAGCAATACAATCTTACCTCAAGAAACAAGAAATCTCAAATAATCTAACCTTACACCTAAAGCAACTAGAGAAAGAAGAGCAAATAAAACCCTAAGTTAGTAGAAGGAAAGAAATCATAAAGACCAGAGCAGAAATAAATGAAATAGAAACAAAGAAAACAATAGCAAAGATCAATAAAACTAAAAGCTGATTCTTTGAGAAGATAAACAAAATTGATAAACCTTGGGACTTGCCTGGTGGTGCAGTAGTTGGGAGTCTGCTTGCCGATGCAGGGGACACGGGTTCGAGCCCTGGTCTGGGAGGATCCCACATGCCACGAAGCAGCTCATCCTGTGCACCACCACTGCTGAGCCTGTGCTCTGGAGCCCGCTAGCCACAACTACTGAAGCCCGCATGCCACAACTTCTGAGGCCTGTGCACCTGGAGCCTGTGCTCCACAGCAGGAGAGACCACCATTGTGAGAAGCCCACACACCACGTCAAGGAGTGGCCCCCGCTCACTGCAACTGAGGGAGCCCACGCACAGCAACAAAGACCCAATGCAGCCAAAAATCAATCAATAAATAAATTTATTTTTTAAAAAGATTGACAAACCTTTAGCCAGACTCATCAAGAAAAAGAGGGAGAGGACTCAAATCAATAAAATTAGAAATGAAAAAGGAGAAGTTACAACGGACACTGCAGAAATACAAAGCATCATAAGAGACTACTACAAGCAACTCTATGCCAATAAAATGGACAACCTGGAAGAAATGAACAAATTCTTAGAAAAGTATAACCTTCCAAGACTGAACCAGGAAGAAATAGAAAATATGAACAGACCAATCACAAGTAATGAAGTTGAAACTGTGATTTAAAATCTTCCAACAAACAAAAGCCCAGGACCAGATGGCTTAACAGGTGAATTCTATCAAACATCTAGAGAAGAGCTAACACCCATCCTTCTCAAACTCTTCCAAAAAATTGCAGAGGGAGGAACACTCCCAAACTCATTCTACAAGGCCACTATCACCCTGATACCAAAACGCAACAAAGATACTACTAAAAAAGAAAAGTATAGACCAATATAATTGATGAACATAGATGCAAAAATCCTCAGCAAAATACTAGCAAACAAAATCCAACAACACATTAAAAGGATCATACACCATGATCAAGTGAGATTTATCCCAGGGATGCAAGGTTTCTTCAATATATGCAAATCAATCAATGTGATACACCATATTAACAAACTGAAGAATAAAAGCCATATGATCATCTCAATAGATGCAGAAAAAACTTTTGACAAAATTGAACACCCATTTATGATAAAAACTCTCCAGAAAGTGGGCATGAAGGGAACCTACCTCAACATAATAAAGGCCATATACAACAAACCCACATAAACATCATTCTCAATGGTGAAAAACTGAAAACATTTCCTCTAAGATCAGGAACAAGACAAGGATGTCCACTCTCGCCACTATTATTCAACATAGTTTTGGAAGTCCTAGCCATGGCAATCAGAGTAGAAAAAGAAGGAAAAGGAATCCAAATTGGAAAAGAAGAAGTAAAACAGTCACTGTTTGCAGATGACATGATACTATACATAGATAATCCTAAAGATGCCACCAGAAAACTAGAGCTAATCAATGAATTTGGTAAATTTGCAGGATACAAAATTAACGCATAGAAATCTCTTGCATTCCTATACACTAACAACGAAAGATCAGAAAGAGGAATTAAGGAAACAATCCCATTCACCTTTGCAACAAAAAGGATAAAATACCTAGGAATAAACCTACCTAAGGAGATAAAACACCTCAGAAAACTATAAGACACTGATGAAAGAAATCAAAGATGACATAAACAGATGGAGAATTATACCATGTTTTTGGATTGGAAGAATCAGTATCATGAAAATGACTATACTACCCAAAGCAATCTACAGATTCAATGCAATCCCTATCAAACTACCAACAGCATTTTTCACAGAACTAGAACAAAAAATTTCACAATTCGTATGGAAACACAAAAGACCCCGAATAGCCAAAACAATCTTGAAGGAAAAAAACGGAGCTGGAGGACTCAGACTCCCTGACTTCAGACTATACTACAAAGCTACAGTTATCAAGACAATATGGTATTAGCACAGAAACAGAAATATAGATCAATGCAACAGGGTAAAAAGCCCAGAGATAAACCCACGCACCTATGGTCACCTAATCTATGACAAAGGAGGCGACGATATACAATGGAGAAAAGACAGTCTCTTCAATAAGTGGTGCTGAGAAAACTGGACAGCTACATGTAAAAGAATGAAATTAGAGCAGTCCCTAACACCACACACAATAATAATCTCAAAATGGATTAAAGACCTAAATGTAAGACCAGACACCGTAAAACTCTTAGAAGAAAACATAGGAAGAACACTCTTTGACATAAATCACAGCAAGATCTTTTTTGACCCACCTCCTAGAGTAATGGAAATAAAAACAAAAATAAACAAATGGGACCTAATGAAACTTAAAAGCTTTTGCACAACAAAGGCAACTATAAACAAGACAAAAAGACAACACTCAGAATGGGAGAAAATATTTGGAAACGAAGCAACGGACAAAGGATTAATCTCCAAAATATATAAATAGCTCATGCAGCTCAGTATTAAAAAAACAAACAACCCAATCAAAAAATGGGCAGAAGACCTAAATAGACATTTCTCCAAAGAAGACATACAGATGGCCAAGAGGCACATGAAAAGCTGCTCAACATCACTAATTATTAGAGAAATGGAAATCAAAACTACAATGCGGTATCACCTCACACCCATGAGGTTAGAATGGGCATCATCAGAAAATCTACAAACAACAAATGCTGGAGAGGGTGTGGAGAAAAGGGAACCCTCTTGCACTGTTGGTGGGAATGTAAATTGATACAGCCACTGTGGAGAACAGTATGGAGGTTCCTTAAAAAACTAAATAGAATTACCATATGACCCAGCAAGCCCACTACTGGGCATATACCCTGAGAAAACCATAATTCAAAAGACACATGCACCCCAGCGTTCATTGCAGCACTATTTACAATAGCCAGGTCATGGAAGCAACCTAAATGCCCATGGAAGCAACCTAAATGCCCATCGACAGACGATGAATGAAGAAGATGTGGTACATATATACAATGGAATATTAATCAGCCATATAAAGGAACAAAACAAAATCTGCATTCAAAGGCAGATTCTTTACCACTAGACCATTTGTAAAGACGTGGATGGAGCTAGAGACTGTCATACAGAGTGAAGTAAGTCAGAAAGAGAAAAACAAATATCATATATTAACGCATATATGTGGAATCTAGAAAAATGGTACAGGTGAACCGGTTTGCAAGACAGAAATAGAGACAAAGATGTAGAGAACAAACGTATGGACACCAAGGGGGGAAAGTGGGGGATGGTGATGGTGGGATGAATTGGGAGATTGGGATTGACATATATGCGCTAACGTGTATAAAACAGATAACTAATAAGAACCTGCTGTATAAAAAAGAAGAAGAAAGAAAGAAAAGCCTTATGTGAAGGTAAAGGTAATAAGAACTGGAGTAGCCTCAGATAATCTGGATTCCGTTCACTCTTGAACTCTTCTTTCTTTATAGATAAGCAAAGAAAGCCCAAAGAGTAACATCAAGCCAACAGTAGGACTAATTCAGGGAGATTTTGGTAAATTGGAGACTTGGGGAATTATTTCTCCATCAAGTTTTAGGGAGTTGTGAAGAAATTAATATTTACTGGGTTTTGTTGGTGGGTTTTTTTTTTTTAATTTTAAGTAAGTTTTTACTAAAGGGTAGACCTGACATCCAGAGAGAAAGAGCATTTTGTCATTGATTAAGGGAGCTGAGGGAAGAAATGGTCTGGCTTGGACCAGAGAAAGAAGAGCGGGGCAGGAGATGCAGGTGTGAGTCTTGCAAACCTCCAGCTAGAGCTGTGTAGTGACCTCTGAGGTGGAGGGCCCAGATACAGCCTGTGCAGAGCCTGGGTTATCAAGCTGCTTCAAGCTAGTCACTGGCCCCTCAGCAATCAAATGAGTGTCATCTAAGGCTGTCCTGTCTTAGAAAGTTACTTTGAGGGTGACAGCAGGCAGCAGAAGGGGAAGATCTAAAGGGTGTGGTATTTGTGTGAAAAGAGAAAATCTTGATTGCTAAGATAGTGGTAGGTAAAATCCTGTCAGAGGTGAAAAAATCTAGGAAGTCTTTCAGGGGTGTCCTGGGTAGGGAAATTTGGGGAAGAGGAAAGGGAAAAATAACTTTTAATTCAGTCTCTGCCATGGGCCAGGCACAGTGCTAGGTGGCATTTTTTTAAATATCAATTTTAATGAGATATATTTCACATATCATCCAATTTACCCATTAAGATGTACAATTCAATGTTTAAATGTACAATTAAAAATGTACAATTCAATAGTTTTTAGTGTATTCTCAGAGTTGTACAACCATCACCAGTATCTAATTCCAGAACATTTTCATCACCCCCGAAAGAAACTCCATACCCACTGGCAGTCACATACCCCCAACACCATTTTCTCCCAACTTTCACCCTAGGCAACCACTAATCTACTTTATCTATTCTGGACATTTCATATAAATGGAGTTATATATTAAGTGGTCTTTTGTGACTGGCTTTTTTCACTTAGCATAATGTTTTCAAGGTTCATCCATGTTGTAGTATATCTCAGTACTTCCCTTCTTTTTATTGCCAGATAATATTCCATTGTATGGATATACATTTTGTTTATCTATTCATCAGTTGATGGACATTTGGATTGCTCTACTTTTTGGATAGTATGAAGAATGCTGCTATAAACATTCATATAAAAGTTTTTATGTGGACATATGTTTTTCTAGAATATACACCTGGGAGTGGAAGGGTTGGGTCACTTGGTAGCCTATGTTTAACTATGCGGTGAACTGTCATACTGTTTTCGAAAGTGGCTGCACCATTATACATTCCTACCAGTAGTATATGAGGGTGCTAATTTCTCCACATCCTTGCCAATACTTGTTATCTGACTTTTTGATTATAGCCACCCTAGTAGGTGTGAAGTGGTATCTCACAGTTTTAATTTGCATTGCCCTGATGCTAATAATGTTGAGCATCTTCTCAGGGGCTTATTGGCAATTTGTATATCTTTGGAGAAATGTCTATTCAGATCTTTTGTCCATTTTAAATTAGATTTTGTCATTTTATTATTGATTTGTAAGAGTTCTTTCTATATTCTGGATACAAGTTCCTTTATCAGAGAAATGATTTGGAAACACTTTCTCCTATTCTGTGGGGTTTTTTTCACCTTCTTGATGTTGTCCTTGGAAGCACAAGATGTTTTTACTTTTCATGAAGTCCAATTTATCTATTTTTTTTCTCTTGTCACTTGAGATTTTGGTGTCAACATCTAGGAAACCATTGTCTAATCCAAGAGCATAAAGATAATTATTTGCATCTCTGGGTGTTCTGCTGATGTCTGGCAATTTTGGATGAGCTATAAAATAAATATATTTAGTTAATAAATGATTATATCTTTATTCCATAAAACAATCCCAACAATTCCAATGAGAATTTAGCTCCCACCATCAGCCATCCATCTACGTAATTGTTCAATTCCAGTATACACATGTAGTGATTTCAGATTTGTTAAAATGAGAAGCAACTTTTTAAAAAAGATTTATTTATTTATTTATTTATTTATTTATTTTTCGCTGCATCGGGTCTTAGTTGTGGCATGCAGGCTCTTTGTTGTGGCGCACAGCCTTCTCTCCAGTTGTGGTGCACAGGCTCTAGGGCACGTGGGCTCTGTAGTTCATGGCACACAGCCTCTCTAGTTGAGGCCCAAGAGCTCAGTAGTTGTGGCTCGTGGGCTTAGTTGCCCCGCGGCATGTGGGATCTTAGTTCCCTGACCAGGGATTGCACCCATGTTCCCTGCATTCAAAGGCAGATTCTTTACCACTAGACCACCAGGGAAGTCCCAGAAGCAACTTGTTTTTTATTAACTAGTGTACAGTGCTTATGTACAGTTCCTTTTGCCTTTAGTTTTACAGACTCCACTCATTTTCTTTATTCCCCTACCTGTTTCAGAGAGGTTGCTTCATATATTTGCAATATATTTAGATTCTTTTATCACACTTTGTATTTTATGCTGGGTTCCCCAAACCTCCTGAATGGTAATTAAAACTTGTATACATTAGCACTATTTACAATAGCCAAGACATGGAAACAACCTAAATGTCCATCAACAGATGAATGGACAAAGAAGTGGTATATATACACAATGGAATACTACTCAGCCATTAAAAAGAATGAAATAATGCCGTTTGCAGCAACATGGACGCGACTAGAGATTATTATACTAAGTGAAGTAGGTCTGAAAGAGAAAGACAAATACCATGTGATATCACTTATATGTGGAATCTCAAATATGACACAAATGAATGAAACAGAAATAGACTCACAGACATAGAGAAGAGACTTGTGGGTGCCAAGGGGAAGGGAGGTGCGGGAGGGATGGATTGGGAGTTTGGGATGAGCAGATGAGAACTAGTATATACAGAATGGATAAACAACAAGGTCCTGTTGTATAGCACAGGGAACTATATTCAATATCCTGTGGTAAACCATAATGGAAACGAATATGAAAAAGTATATATATGTATAACTGAATCACTTTGCTGTACAGCCAAAATTAACACAACATTGTAAATCAACTATACTTCAATAAAAATTAAAAAAAAACTTGTATGCATTAAACTTTATACTCTTTGTGCTGTAAAGTTTTATGTGTTTTAGGTCTTATATTCATAATATCATACGGAATAGTTTCATCACCCTAAAAAAAAATCCCATTTGTTTCACATATTCTACTCCCCTCCTCTTGAGCCCCTGACAACCACTAATCTGTTAACCATTTCTATAGTTTTGTCTTTCCCAGAATGTCATATAATTGGAATATATACAGTATGTAGTTTTTTCAGACTGGCTTCTTCCACTTAGCAACATGCATTTAAGATTCATCCATGTCTTTTTATAACTTGTTTCTTTTCATTGTTGAGTAATATTCCATTGTATGGATATACCAACCTCATTTTTTATGTACTTAAATTTCTTTGAACTTGAGTTAAATCTTGCAATACTCCGCAGTATGGAAATGTTTCATTGCAAGCTTTACATGATCAATTTTTTCAATGATCTATTTGTTACTTTTTCCCCTGCTAGAGGCACCACACCTGTACTTTTTCATCGGCCAGCTCCAATCTAGACTAGCTGTCCTCTAAAGAAGCTACAGAATTATCCTCTTGGGTCTATCCTTTGACATCATGGAAACTTCCTTTCTCTCTCTCTCTATATAAACCTCTTGTTCCCTGCATCCAATATCTTCCTTTTTCTTGGTTTACTTCTTTCTTCTATTTCCCCAGCAGCATCCTGAGAAATAGTGAATGGAAGGTAACATCACTGAAAATGTTGGCTTCATTCATGATTGAGAGTTTGGCTCAGTATAGGGTTGAACACTGAAAATAAATTTTCGCTCAGAAAATGTCAAGGGATTTGCTCCGTTATTGCTATCGTTGTTTTAGCTTCCAGTGTTGTTACTAAGAAATCTGATGATATTCTGATTTCGGGGGTGGAGGGGAGAGGTTTGTATGTGATCTATTTTTTTTTCTTTAGAAGCTCTTAGAATACTTTATCTATGGCATTCTAAATTTTTACAGTGATGTAATTTGGCGAAGGTATTCTTTTGTTCGTGGTGCTGGGCATTTTGGTGGTCTCTATCAATTTGAAGATTCTTATCCTTTAGTTCTGGGATATATGTCTCTTTGATGATATTCTTCTTACCATTCTGCCTTTTTGGAATGCTCACCAGTAGTTTTTAAACTTCTTGAATTAATCCTCTAATTTTCTTATCCTTTCTCTCCTTATTGTCATCTATTGGTTTTTCTGTTCTAATTTCTGAGAGGTCTCATTTATTTATTTATTTATTTATTTATTTATGTTTTGAGGTCTCCTTGATTTTATCTTTTTACTCCTCTGTCTAGTTTTTTCTTTAATTTTTACTATCATATCTTGAATTTTCAAGAGTACTTCTTTCTTATTCCATGATTACTTTATATATACACCACGTGTACATGTCCAATCTCTTTTTCTTATTTATTCACTTCAGTCTCTCTCTCTTGTTAGATATTTTCTTAAATGTCTGGCAGCCCTTGACTGGCCATTCATATACAGGAGTAAGGCACTAAAAACTTTTTATTTTTTTATTTATTTAATTTTTGGCTGTGTTGGGTCTTCGTTGCTGCACGTGGGCTTTCTCTAGTTGTGTCGAGCGGGGACTGCTCTTTGTTGTGGTGCGTGGGCTTCTCAGTGTGGTGACTTCCCTTGTTGCAGAGCACGTGATCTAGGTGTGCAGGCTTCAGTAGTTGTGGCACAGGGGCTTAGTTGCTCCGTGGCATGTGGGATCTTCCCGGACCAGGGCTTGAACCCGTGTCCCCTGCATTGGCAGGCGGATTCTTAACCACTGTGCCACCAGGGAAGCCCCAGCACTAAAAACCTAATTGAAAGCACCATTTATGGGCAGGACTTCACTGTAGGGAGAGCTGGCTACAATTCTTTTGCTTTTGGTCAAACTGAACTTTTCCAGAGAGTCTATCTCCTATGTCAGCCTCACCCACCCAGATACCTGGAACCCCTGTTTCTGAGCCTTTCTTGGGGTTTGTGAGAATTCAGCTGATTGTTTAGGGTGTCCAGTTTTGCCCTTCTGTAACTCTGCCAATCTGCCAAGTCACCCATGTACTTTCTACTTCCACTTTCTACTTTCCTGTATGATTTAAGGCCTCAGATGTCTTCTAGTTTCATCAAAGACTGGGTTTGCATTTCTGATTTCTGTACTTGTTTTTTTTTTTTTTTTTTTTTTTTTTGCGGTACGAGGGCCTCTCACTGCTGTGGCCTCTCCCGTTACGGAGCACAGGCTCTGGACACGCAGGCTCAGCGGCCATGGCTCACGGGCCCAGCCGCTCTGCGGCATGTGGGATCTTCCCAGACCGGGGCACGAACCCGTGTCCCCTGCATCGGCAGGTGGACTCTCAACCACTGCGCCACCAGGGAAGCCCTGTACTTGTATTTTTTCAGATGAGAATGGGACAGAAATGTCTATACTCTGCCATCTTAAAATAAGAAGTCTTCTAGAATCAAGATTTGTTTGAAAAGTTTTGATTCATACTTGTGATTTTAACCTGAAAGTTGAAGAGAATTTGGTTAATTTTCTAAATAGAATTTTATAATTCTCTAAATAGAATTTTATAATTTAAAAGAATATTCATTTATTTATTTGGCTACACCAGGTCTTTAGTTGAAGCTTGCGGGATCTAGTTCCCTGACCAGGGATCGAGCCTGGGCCCCCTGCATTGGAAGCACGGAGTCTTAACCGCTGGACTGCTAGGGAAGTCCCAAATTTTATAATCATTGGGTTGGCTAGTGGTGTTACATTAGGAAATTTTTCTTTATATTAGATTTGCATGATGGCCATGAGTGTTATATACGGGTACCATTCCCAACACGTTTGTACAGTTAGGGCTCTGGGTATAAATGAAGTTAGATGTACTGGTGCCCTAATGTAACAAACTATAAAACTTTCTTTTGTAGACAACCACTACGAAACATCTATTACCAGCAGATGTTTTTTTTTGGGGGGGGGGTATTTATTTATTTGTTTCTTTCTTTATTTATTTATTAACATCTTTATTGGAGTATAATTGCTTTACAATGGTGTGTTAGTTTCTGCTGTATAACAAAGTGAATCAGCTATATGTATACATATATCCTCATATCCCCTCCCTCTTGCGTCTCCCTCCCACCCTCCCTATCTCACCCCTCTAGGTGGCCACAAAGCACCGAGCTGATCTCCTTGAGCTATGCAGCTGTTAACCACTAACACTTTTACATTTGGTAGTGTATATATGTCAATTCTACTCTCTCACTTTATCTCAGCTTCCCCTTCCCCTTCCCCGTGTTCATCAGCAGATGTTTTTAACCACATAATAATGTCTACAATGGTTGTCTCTGACCAATTGCCAATGGAAGTGATCCAGTTCTTCAACAGTACTTACTGTGCATCCTCAGTTGCTTATGGTTGGCACACTGGAAGTTGAGCTGCAAGAGATGGGGGATTAGAATAATCAATCAAAACCAAGGCATCAAAATGACAGTATCAAATCTCTTGAGTACTGAATACTCAAGCATTGATGTATGTTTACTGAACAAACTGTGTGCCTGTGCTACAGGCTGAAAAATAAAAAGAAATCATGACACCTTTCCTCATGGAGGTTTCAATTCACTTAGAAGAATCACATTATACACATAAGTAACAATGATCAAATAAGTCAGAAGATAGGAGTGTGGCAAGGTCCATCTTCCTGACACTTTGCTGTGTGTAGTGCTGGTAAAATTTGGAGTTGCCAGTGTCCAGTCCCCAGCCTCTTGGGTGTTGAGAAGCAATTGCATCAGTGGCAGAAAGCACAGTTCAGTGACGAGGCAATTGTGGTAGTGGCTACTGCAGCTCTGTGATCCCTGAATAGCATTTTAGGCAGTGTGCCAAGATTTTTTTTTTTTTTTTTGGCTCAACTGTTCAGGTTCTGGCCTCCTGATCTCCACTTTCCTGATTGTGGCAGAGGAAGCAGCATTCCTGAGAGGTCAGTTCTGCAATGTTTAGGGAGTCACACCTAGAGGTACGCCTTGAGCCCACTCCTCCATTTCTTCCAACAATTTTGTAAGTACCTAACCTCCTGTATTTAATCCCTTTCTGCTTAAAACACCTGGAGTGTTTCTGTTTCCTGCATTGAACCCTGACTAATGTAGAACTAATGTTAAGAATTTTAAGTGTTTGGAGAATCAGATATATTAAATGTGTACTTCAAATGTTTAATAAAATTTGATGAACTACTTACATAATATGCTAAATGTTTGAGGATTTAATCTTTTAAACGTAGGTATTAATTGAATATTAATCATAGAATAAGTAAAAATAATGGATCTTACCCTTATACAACGTATGATTAGATTAATAATTATCAAGATTTTTAAGTTTAAGAAAAACTAGAGTTTAAAACTTAAGAATTTTAATATACAGTCATCCCTCAGTATCTGCAGGGGATTGTTTCCAGGATTCCCTATGGATACCAAAATCTGTGGATGCTCAATTCCTTATATAAAATGGCATAGTATTTGCATATAATCTAAACACATCCTCCCATATACTTTAATCATCTCTGAATTGCTTATGTCAACAAAAAATTAATCAATAGTCAATCTAAGAGAGAAATGGAAAATTCTATTCAAGCCACCGGAGGATTATAACCTGGGAGACAGTCTTTCTGAAAGCTCTGAGGACTGTTCCTCCTGTTGGAGGTCAAGGCACAGTTACATAAGTTTTTGAGACAAAGGGTTGTACATCAAAGTAACATACTGACAGTCTGCATAGTCCAACAAGGTGAGTAGTGGGTTATTGTGACACCTTACAGGATTGAGACAGGAATGTTATCTCCTAAGTAGTTACCTTGAGGGCACCAGGAGGAAATTGCTTTTTTTGGTGAGTAGGCGTCTTCTAAGGGGATCTAGTTAATGTATAATGAAGATCACAATGCATGCTAAAGGGGAGTGGGATAGTGGCTCAAACAGGCAGAGAGAGAATTTTATGTTTAATTTTTCTTGTAATTTTTCTTGCCTTAATATAATCTTATTCCATCACTTATAATACCTAATACTATGTAAATAGTTGTAAATCCAATGTAAATGCTACGTAACTAGTTGTTAGCATACAGCAAATTCAAGTTTTGCTTTTTGAAACTTTCTGGGAATTTCTTTTTTCAAGTATTTTCAATCCGCTGTTGGTTGAATGCGCAGATATGGAACCTGCGGATACAGAGGCCAGCTGCATTGAATATCAATTAAAACATAAGTAAGTATAATAGTATCCCCCCCAATGGAAGTTTCCTCTTAGTAAAAAACACAATGGGCAGTTAACACTCTATCTCCGGTCCCTCAGACAGAATCTAGCACTGGAGAGTGTTCAATGAAATTCGTTAAGTGGATGAATGAGCAACAATACCATGAAACAGATTTCATCATCACAATTTTAATGATGAAGAAAGTGAGGTTCAGATAAGCTTACCACTAGGCCAGTAGCCCCTAAAATTGGGTGTATTCACCCAGGTGGTATGTGATACAATACTATACATTTTAAAATCAAATGTCTTATTATGTGCACGATTGTGTAGAAGTCACATACACAATACATTAAAATGTACACATATGAAGGGCTTGTGCTCAAAAATGTTTTATTCATGGTGTGAGTGGTCAGGAAAGTTTGTAGGCTACTGGGGTAGACCGAGGACAAATTGTCCTCGGCAGGGTCACGTGGCTTTATGTTTGTACCCGTGGCATAGCGAGAGTGCTCGAGAAACATTCTGAATGAGAATGAAAACACAAATAGACGAATCAATGAATAAAAGAAGATGCCCCAGGTAATACAACTAGTAAGTGGAGGTGTCTCAGCTAATACAACTAGTAAGTAGAGGTGTCAGGATTCAAATTCAGATCTCTTTAGCTCCGAAGTCTGTACTTTTCTAAGAACAGGCTCCTGCTCAGCACACCAGATTAACAAGGGGGAACCTGAGATGTATTTCCAACTAGTTGGTTAAAAAAAGAACACATAGGGCTTCCCTGGTGGCGCAGTGATTGAGAGTCCGCCTGCCGATGCAGGGGACTCGGGTTCGTGCCCCGGTCTGGGAGGATCCCGCATGCCGCGGAGCGGCTGGGCCCGTGAGCCACATGGCTGTTAAGCCTGCGCGTCCAGAGCCTGTGCTCCGCAACGGGAGGGGCCACAGCAGTGAGAGGCCCACGTACCACAAAAAAAAAAGAACACATAGATAAACGCTGAGCAACAAAAAAAAGCATTACATCGATCAGGAGTTTTTTAATCATCCAGTCAGCTTTTCCACAAGGGGGACATCCTTCAGAAACATAGAAAGACAACAGAGCTACATCACATTTCTAATAGTTACATGTTTGGATAGCACTAGTGGCTGCATCCTGTGTGGCCAGGGGCACTTTTGTTTCTCTATGTGATACATGGAGAGGATTTCTCAACTTCTTTTCAGCATAGGTCATATCTTCCCTTTCAAAAACAAAAACAAACACAATCAAAATCAATTTAGGCAAGATCTCCAACCTTCTTTTCTACTAAGCTGTCTATCCACAACATCAAATTAGTCACAAGACAGACTCACTTGAGTTTCACTTCTTTCTTCTTCCAAAGAGGAGTAAAGTGGATCAATATCTGAGCCAAAAACATTGAAAATCCAAGCACATAGGTGTTTAGAGTCTGAATAAGAACGACTATTAATTATTGAAAACCTGTGTGCAGAGCACTCTACCACCAGTTGATTTCCACATGTTATTTCATTTAATCTTCACAACAACCCCAGAAGTATTGTTATTATCCCCCATTTTATAGATGAAGAAACAGAGTCTTAAGTAGGTTAAGGGAGTTATGCAAGATCACACAGGTAGTAAATGGTATAGGAGATTTAAACAAAAACCCATCTTATTCAAAGCACATCTTTCCACCATACCCATACCAGATTTCCGGATTCCAGAATAAGATACGCAGAGAAGTGCCTCTGCCTACCCCTAGTTGCCAAGAAGTAACATAAGCAAGAAGTAAACCTTGGCTATTTTGCTAAGCCACTGAGATATGGGGGGTTGTTTTATTGCTGAAGCATTACCTAACAGAAGTTTGCTGGTATAGGTGTCTTTAAATACAGTGTTGTAAACTTTGAAAACCACTTTAATAACATGGTACAATGCAAATCATGCTTAGTGAGAGTCTCTATTACTTTATACCATCCCCGAACAAGTACTTACTTTTACTTAAGACAAAGGCTCAAAAGTGCTTGAAGCTCTGCAGGAAAGACCATGAGTGGGTCAGGGCATGGCTTTGGCATTCAAATAGTTGCATACAAATTGGTGCATAAACGTCTAAAGAAATATATTCTTTTTTGTTGTTCTTTTTTTTAATTGAGAAAATCTTTTAAATCTCCTATTTAAATCATAGTTGAGAAACTAAAGAATATCAGTTTGAAGGGACACCAAATTACAAGTCATCTTGGGGGCAGGGGGCAAATAGCTTGGTCTAGCCTTGCTTATACAGCTCATATCAAAAGAGAGCTATTTTGGGCTTCCCTGGTGGCGCTAGTGGTTGAGAGTCCGCCTGCCAATGCAGGGGACTCGGGTTCGTGCCCCGCTCCGGGAAGATCCCACATGCCACAGAGTGGCTGGGCTCATGAGCCATGGCCGCTGGTCCTGTGCGTCCGGAGTCTGTACTCCGCAACGGGAGAGGCCACAACAGTGAGAGGCCCACATACCGCAAAAAAAAAAAAAGGGGGGGGCTATTTTTGGTGGAATTTCAAAGTCACAGAGGTTGAGAGAAAGTCTCCTCGACTGGGGAGAGACAATTATATTCTCTTAAGGGCAATTAGAGAACTTTAAGAGTACACTGTCAGCAGGCTTCTCCGGTGGCACAGTGGTTAAGAATGCGCCTACCAGTGCAGGGATACGGGGTTCAAACCCTGGCTCGGGAGGATCCCATGTACTGCGGAGCAACTAAGCCCGTGTGCCACAACTACTGGGCCTGTACTTTAGAGCCCGTGCTCCGCAACAAGAGAAGCCACTGCAGTGAGAGAAACCTGGGCACCACAACTAAGTGTAGCCCCCGCTTGCCACAACTAGAGAAAGCCTGCGTGCAGCAACGAAGACCCAATACAGCCAAAAATAAATAAATAAAATAAATTTTTTTAAAAAAGTACATTGTCAGGTGGGAACTGTAACTAGAGTCCCAAATATTTATATATTTACTTGCAAACTAAGAATTTATAAGAAACGTTCTAGAATTGTGACTTGATAAAACATTAACAGAAATATCTATAGTTTATTTTTAAAACCTGGATTTAGTTGAAGCTAGGAAAACACACTTTAAGGTGATAAGCAGTTACTGTATCTATAAAGATATGAATAATCCTTTAGACTGTTTCTTTTCTTTTGTGTTAGGAAGCCTACCTAATGGGGCTCTCCAGTTGCACAAATATAAAATAACACCCACTTACCTTGGGAAAAATTATAAAGAAAGCTCCTTTCTGACTGCAGATATTTTAGACTGAGAAGCTGAATATATTATCAGTACTTGGGCATGTAAATCATTGTTTTCGGCAAACACATGCTATACCACTGCAAAATTATTATGGGGGATTAGGAATGTATAGACAGAAATACTTATCTCTATATGGATGTAGATATGTTTTTGCGGGCATGTGTGTTCCTGTTTAAGCTGTGTCTTGCACTATATCAGAAACAGATCCAGGAGACCACATAAAGGATGTTCAAACTTTTTTTTTTTTTTATCCCACATGCCACAGAGTGGCTGGGCTCATGAGCCATGGCCGCTGGTCCTGTGCGTCCGGAGTCTGTACTCCGCAACGGGAGAGGCCACAACAGTGAGAGGCCCACATACCGCAAAAAAAAAAAAAGGGGGGGGCTATTTTTGGTGGAATTTCAAAGTCACAGAGGTTGAGAGAAAGTCTCCTCGACTGGGGAGAGACAATTATATTCTCTTAAGGGCAATTAGAGAACTTTAAGAGTACACTGTCAGCAGGCTTCTCCGGTGGCACAGTGGTTAAGAATGCGCCTACCAGTGCAGGGATACGGGGTTCAAACCCTGGCTCGGGAGGATCCCATGTACTGCGGAGCAACTAAGCCCGTGTGCCACAACTACTGGGCCTGTACTTTAGAGCCCGTGCTCCGCAACAAGAGAAGCCACTGCAGTGAGAGAAACCTGGGCACCACAACTAAGTGTAGCCCCCGCTTGCCACAACTAGAGAAAGCCTGCGTGCAGCAACGAAGACCCAATACAGCCAAAAATAAATAAATAAAATAAATTTTTTTAAAAAAGTACATTGTCAGGTGGGAACTGTAACTAGAGTCCCAAATATTTATATATTTACTTGCAAACTAAGAATTTATAAGAAACGTTCTAGAATTGTGACTTGATAAAACATTAACAGAAATATCTATAGTTTATTTTTAAAACCTGGATTTAGTTGAAGCTAGGAAAACACACTTTAAGGTGATAAGCAGTTACTGTATCTATAAAGATATGAATAATCCTTTAGACTGTTTCTTTTCTTTTGTGTTAGGAAGCCTACCTAATGGGGCTCTCCAGTTGCACAAATATAAAATAACACCCACTTACCTTGGGAAAAATTATAAAGAAAGCTCCTTTCTGACTGCAGATATTTTAGACTGAGAAGCTGAATATATTATCAGTACTTGGGCATGTAAATCATTGTTTTCGGCAAACACATGCTATACCACTGCAAAATTATTATGGGGGATTAGGAATGTATAGACAGAAATACTTATCTCTATATGGATGTAGATATGTTTTTGCGGGCATGTGTGTTCCTGTTTAAGCTGTGTCTTGCACTATATCAGAAACAGATCCAGGAGACCACATAAAGGATGTTCAAACTTTTTTTTTTTTTTTTTTTTTTTTGCGGTACGCGGGCCTCTCACTGCTGTGGCCTCTCCCGTTACGGAGCACAGGCTCTGGACACGCAGGCTCAGCGGCCATGGCTCACGGGCCCAGCCGCTCCGTGGCATGTGGGATCTTCCCGGGTACGCGGGCCTCTCACTGCTGTGGCCTCTCCCGTTACGGAGCACAGGCTCTGGACACGCAGGCTCAGCGGCCATGGCTCACGGGCCCAGCCGCTCCGTGGCATGTGGGATCTTCCCGGACCGGGACACGAACCCGTGTCCTTTGCATTGGCAGGCAGACTCTCAACCACTGTGCCACCAGGGAAGCCCCAAACTTGTTTTTCATTACTTACTAGAAGAACTGAAACTGGAAAAAGAAAAATGTACTGGACCACGTTTGGCTGATGAGGTTCAACCTTGACTATGCAGTGAGAAGGTCCTACATGTGGTATTAATTGCGAACAATCCAGACTTTGGAAATACATCAATGTTGGCCCATAAGGAGGCAGAGGGAGAGGTTATATTCCTGCAGAAAAGAGAGGAAATTCCTTCAGAAGCAAATACTCTCATTCTCAATTGTCTTATATAAAGATAGATCCCAAGACAGGAAATGGAGACTCTAAATTAAGGGAAATAACTTTTCCTCCCCTGGAGTCTGGATTCTACGAAGAGTAGAAATCAACTTGGAAGGAATTGCAGCTGGTGAACTCCTGACCACATGGAGGCAGGTGGGAGCCAGACAAGGAAGGATCCCATGGGCATGGGTCTAGATTGTAGACTACACAGGTATCCACATCTAGTAGTCCTCTGGGGCGAGTGGCGGTACTAGCACCAGCCTGAAAGCTGCTGGGCTCCCAGAACTGTGGAACACGATCTGCAAATTTTGGAAATTTATCTACAAATTCCACAGTGAGTGGACATTAACAGATACTTAGAACAGAACCTGTATGGACTCTGCATACGACATTGCGTCAATGCAAGAACAATTACAGAAACCTACACTCTTATGACGAGCAATTTTGAGTCAACTAGACGACGAAAAAAAGCAACCAGTTGGAACAGAGCAGCACCTTCCCTTCTGGGCTGGGCAGGCTTAGCATTACACTGTAGTAATGGCTGCTGAAGCATGTGTAAGCAAAGTATCACTTGAAGAAGTGTACTACTTATGTTTACAACTATTAACAATATATTACCCATCAAAAACACCTACTAGAGAAAGAACATGACAAAACTGAATTTATAGATTAGGTTTAGGCAAAAATTACAAAAGCAGGTTTTTCCCTCTTGGCCAGAGGTTGGCAAACTTTTTCTGTAAAGCGCCAGATATTTTAGGCTTGTGGGCCATGTATTCTATGTTGCAACTACTCAACTCCGCAAGCAAATTTAGAAAAGTAATTCTGAGAGTTTTCAGCTAAAACAATAAAGGGGGGAAAAACAGTCATACTCTCAAAATTTCAAATAAAAAAATTTTTATTGAAATTATTTCTAACATACTTGACAGCCGCATTAACATCTAATACCATTATTACTACTACTACGAATAGCTAACACTTATATAGGACTTACAGTATAAGATAAAATTGCCAAAAAAGATAGCATTGTTAGCAAATAAAGGGTATCTGCCATATTTTTATTATAATTCTTTAAACATCCATTTACTCCAATTAAGAAATGTACAATATGATTTGGTGTTTTAATTTTTAAGAGAAAGAACTTAAATTAAGCACGAGGGAGAGAGGGAGGAACAATATTAATAGGAAGAGGGAGACAATGGAAAAAATATCTCTTTGTAATAGATCATTCTGAGAGCTGTCTTCTGGCAAAATCATGTCATTGTTATCCGTAATGGGACAGTAAAGATGGGCAGAATTAGCCAAAAACAAAACAAGAAGAATCAAAGAATGAGGGAGGCCAGTCCTAGAATAAGATTACCAAGACTACATTATTAGATGATTTACTTGGGCTTGAAAAGTGGCTATCATTATTACACTGTGAAATGAAAAACAGTCCTTGTACCCATTGTGTCTCTCCAGACAGAAACATGATACAGTTTCCATAGAAACAACATTCTGCTCATCTAAAGTCCCATTATTTTCAAAGAGCAGTCAGGAAATAGTCAATAATATTCATTTTAACAGAAAATGTACTCGTAATAAAGGGAATTACAGCAAAAATCTGTCCTCAACCTAGTTTACTAGGGAAGATGAGACAAATATAAATGAAATAAAGAGATATACTATTAATATTTCTTCCTTTTTCAGAGAATACTAATCACTAAACAGGTGGAACAAGGGAATAGAGAACTATGCAAGTGAACTCTTTCTGGAAGTAACTGCTATTCATGGCGGAATTAAGTACACCTAATCTTTGTGTCTCTTTACCTAGTAAAGCTAACAGTTATCCCCAGAAATGACAGTAGGAATTGATACACAAATACTGAAAACAGAATTTCCAGATTAGGGAAATTAGGGATATTTCAGTGCAAATTACTCTAGAACACCTCCAAGCCTTAATAACACCTTTAGAGGAATGGTACTGGAGAGTGATTTTGCTGATTGTGGAGACATTTTTTTCCCCAGTCATTTAAAAATTTTTTTATTGAGTTATAATTTACATACCATACAATTCACTTGCTTTACTTGTACAGTTCAATGGTTTTTGGTATATTTACAGATTTGTGTAACCATCACCACAGGTAGATTTAAGTGTTAGGAAATCACTGAAAAACTGAGTCTTGTGCTTTCAACCCTTAGGGTAACTAACTCTTTGAATTTCCTTTTTTCCCCAAGTAATTATTTCCAGGGTACAGTATAGTGCTTACACTAGTTTATACTTACTGGATTGAATCGAAAGCATTTAAAGTTTCTTTTTGCGGAAGTAACTTTACATACACAGCAACAGTATTGAAACAGGCAGCTTCTAAGAATTAAACTGGTAAAATCCATACTTAATGAATTGTGAAAGCAATCCATAAAACTGTCTGTGACTGTGTAACTGAAGAGTTTAGAAACACTCTAAAGCCCTAACTAAGATGAGGAGGTAATCTCAGGAGGCAAAACGAAGTGGCTGTAATCTGGTCAGCAAAGATCTAATCAATTGTATAGTACACTGTTCAGAGAAAAGTTTGCATGAAGATTAGCCTACAGAAAGAGAATTGCCAATCTTTACCCAGCACTATTCAGGAAACAGAGATGCAAAGTCCAGAGGGTATGAATCTTCCTGTCTTTGAAGAGGTACACTCTGCTCTGGGGCAGGGATCATTTATCAGGTTTCACCAGGATCTGAATGAGACATCTCTCAAAGCGATTCACCTCATTTTGTTCTGATTCCTTATTTACTAAGAAACTGCCTGAGCCAGTGGGAAGCAGCCGCATGGCACAGGGATACCGGATTGGTTCTTTGTGGCTGCCTGGAGGGGTGGGATAGGGAGGGTGGGAGGGAGGGGGACAAAGAGGGAAGAGATATGGGAACATATGTATATGTATAAATGATTCACTCTGTTATAAAGCAGAAACTAACACACCATTGTAAAGCAACTATACCCCAATAAAGTTGTTTAAAAAAAAAAAAAAAGAAACTGCCTGATTTGCTTTCCAGACCTGACAAAAAGTTTTCTTGGTGTGTACAATTTGAACATCACGGTTATCAAAAATGAATCTGCTTCACCCCCCAACAAATGAACAAATGGTTTGATTTGCTTTCTTGTTTTTCACTCTTCTATACTAAAACATGCCAATCTACTCTGGGACAGTGATAGTATAAGATCATACCCTTAAATGTAATAATTTCCAAGCTAATGTCACCCAAGGAGACCTTGATAAACAGCCATCCAGACTTTTCTTGCTACACCCTGACCTTGTCATAGTGAAACAGACCAGGACCCTATGGTCCTTGCCCCTCCCGCACCCATGTCCTTAGCCTGCCTTTTTAAAAAATATTTATTTAGTTATTTATTTATTGGCCATATTGGGTCTTCGTTGCTGCGCGCGGGCTTTCTCTACTTGCGGTGAGCGGGGGCTACTCTTCTTTGCGGTGCACAGGTTTCTCACTGCGGTGGCTTCTCCTGCTGCAAAGTACAGGCTATAGGCGCGAGGACTTCAGTAGTTGTAGCACGCGGGCTCAGTAGTTGTGGGTCACAGGCTCTAGAGCACAGGCTCAGTAGTTGTCACGCACGGACTTAGTTGCTCCGCGGCATGTGGGACCTTCCCGGACCTGGGCTCAAACCCGTGTCCCCTGCATTGGCAGGCAGATTCGTAACCACTGCACCACCAAGGAAGTCCCAGCCTGCCTTTTGTCTGTGGAAAAACTTTAGCCAAAGGATAAGTTTAATCAGAGAAGTGAGAAAATGCAGAAACAAAGAAAACAGAAGAGACCAAATAATAATAGTTTAGTCATTAAGCATAGTCAAGGACCTTTAGTTCCTCCTTAAGGGCTATAGACAATATTCTGAGCCACATCCTGTGAGCTGTCTTATAGATACTGAAGCCCCCACCAGGTGGGAGAAGTTAACTACATGATGACCAGGCTGCAGCCGTGACACAAGCTGCCACAATTCCGAGAACGGGCCTCAAAGAAATGGAAACAAACCGAACCTGGAACTGAAGATTAACTGTACCTAAAACAATCAAGATGACACTGGTAAGACCACTGATGACCAATTTCAAGATGACTGTCAGAGCTGACTGTATTATTTCTGCATGTAGCCCCCTCCCTCTGTCTATAAAAGCTCTTGCCCCAGTTGTCAGGGGCGGAGGGGGCGGGGAGTAGGCCTTTTGGACAGGCATCTACCCTCCCCCAGTCACTGGCATCCAAAATAAAGCGAACGTTCCTTTCCACCAACCTGGCCTTTATTGGTTTCTGAGCAGTGAGCAGCCAAACCCCACTTTCGGTTACAAGAGACCCCAGAACCTACAATTTGGTTACACTCAAACATAGTAAAATAGGCCAAGAGAGAAACAAGAATGTCCATTCACTCTCTATTAAGTTTTACCCTGTATTCTTCTGAACTGAGCAGAATCAGAAATGACTGCATTCAATTGGACAAGAATAAATCAAAGCAGATTCATGGTTTTCTTATTTTTCTGGAATGAAAATGCCTTGAAATTAAAAGCACCTATGTTTAAATCACTTCAGTTATTACTGACAACATTAATCAACCGAAGATGAATCTGAATAATCATAAATGGATGGATAAAGTTAGATAGAAAATGTGCTCAGTAAATAAATACTGAATGTAAGAACCAATACATCATGTGCCTGGAATTCTTTAAAAACTCTCATCTCTTCTGCTGCTAACCAGGTAGGATAGTGCTACAAACTGAATAAATCTGTTGAAATAGTGTCCCTTTTGGTCAGCTTCTCACTGAAAAATTATCAGGGTCTTCTCTTTTTTTTTTCTTTTGGCCGCACTGCGCATGTGGGATTCCCTGACCGGGATGGAATGATGGAACCCGTGCTCCCTGCAGTGGAAGGAAGAAGCCCTAACCACTGGACCTCCGGGAAATTCCCAGGGTCTTCTCTCTTTAAATTGAAAGCTCAGTTTAAAAATATGTCATTGAAGGATGAGCTAAAGCAGCGGTCCCCAACCTTTTTGGCACCAGGGACCAGTTTCGTGGAAGATAATTTTTCCGCGGATGAGGGGTCAGATGGGAAGGTTCAGGCGGTAATGCGAGCGATGGGGAGTGGTGGGAAGCGGCAGATGAAGCTTTGCTCACTTGCTTGCCGTTCATCTCCTGCTGTGCGGCCTGGTCACGAACAGTATCGGTCCTCGGCCCAGGGGTTGGGGACTCCTGAGCTAAAGGACAGACAAAAAAGTACATGCACATATACTCATAATTTTGGAAACCACCAAAGAGATTTCAAGGACTACCAAAGATCCTTTATGGATCTGTTGAGGAGCAAATTAAATTTGTATTTTCGGATTACTAGAAACATTTGTAAAATACATTCGGTCAACTTTCAGAACTGAAAACATGCCCTTCTGCTAAACAATCTATTTTTTTAAATTTCAAAGGCACTTTGGATTTTGTACATACTGTGTTCCTTTCTTTACTGTGACTTCCGGGATGGCCACAGGCAAATTTGCAGTCCATCTCTAGGAGCTCACCAAATTATTACTGCAGGCATTTTGTGTACTAACCTTATCGATGCCTTCATTTTAATCCTCCTCCCTTATTTTCCCCATGATTTCTCCATCCAGTTTTAGTAATGTTTTATGGTATCTCTGTAAACTGCCTCACATCCCTGGGGACAGGGAGTTGCAAATAAATACATAATATGAAAAAAATCATCCTTACACTTAGGGTGCAGATCTGTTTTAGCATATTTATAACTGCAGGGTTGTTGGGGTTTTTTTTAATTTGAATTCATCACTAATATTTAAAAACCCCAGCATTTCATGTAAAAATCTAGATTTCAGATGTCACTGAGGAAAAAATGTAAAAAGTTCTTATCTCCCTGGACCAGCATGCTACCAGGATCAGTCCTGAGCACCAACTGTGGTCTCCAGTGGTCACAGAAGTACTCACACATTCATTGTGCTCATTCATATTACTTGAGAGGCCTGGTAATGACTTCAAAAAAAGGAAGGAACTTCAGGATTCTGCAATACACAGAGGCAGGAGCGCTTTTTCTCGTTCTTTGAAAGCAGCTGGAGAAATAACAGGCACAATTCATTCTGCAACCTTCACTGGACCTTTCCGCTGCGTTGGGCCTAGCGATAGGCTGTTTAAGAGAGAAGCAGAGGACTTCCCTGGTGGCGCAGTGGTTGAGAGTCTGCCTGCCGATACAGGGAACACGAGTTCGTGCCCCGGTCTGGGAAGATCCCACATGCCACGGAGCGGCTGGGCCCTTGAGCCATGGCCGCTGGGCCTGCGTGTCCAGAGTCTGTGCTCCGCAACGGGAGAGGCCACAACAGTGAGAGGCCCGCGTACCGCGAAAAAAAAAAAAAGAGAAGCAGAGGTCTGGGTCCTGGGTGGCAGGTACCACCAATGACTGGTCAGAGCACGAATCGCCGCCACTAGCACAAGGAGTGTTTAACTGAGCTATATACAAAGCTCGGTTCTGAACCAAAGGTGGAACGGTACTTAGTGCAGTCTATTTACTAGGGAATCTAAGCTGGGTTCCCCTCCATGAGACACTTACGTAAGCAGCCCACGGCCAGTCCGCAGGAGATGGGGCGGAAAGACAAAGTCACGGCTTGGCTCTTCGTTGAATCACAGACAACGCAACTCCTGAACTAGGCGCACTCTCCAAGGACGCCCCCGTTTCCGGAGCAACCGCCCGGTCCCGCCCCCTTAGACTCCGCCCCCGCGAGTCTTTCCCGCCAAAGGCCGTTAACACCGCAGAGCATGGTGGGACAAAGCTATCGGCTAGGTTTCACCAAATCCTTTCAGGGCGCTGTTGCTTTAAGAGACCCATTCCTGGGGAAACTGATTATTCTTTAGGACTCGACAGAGATTAATAACCCCTTTTATGAGGGCTCTGTATTTAATCTTTACCACTCAGCCGGTCACTTCATTCGCGAACCTCTCCACAAAATCGGGAACGCGGGAACTTTTTTTCCCTTCGCGCGGAGGGTGACGTCGCGCGTGCGCCAGCGTCCCTTTCGCAGCACCCGTTACGCTTCTGCGCGTGCGTAGTGAGATCGAATAGCTGCTTCCTCCCGCTTCTCTTCCGCCCTCCCCCCCATATCCGTGCGCCGAGCTGATAAAGGCGCCATTTTGGAGGGGCCGCGGGAGACGTGGGATAGCTGTGGGCTCGCTCTGCTGTTCGCTAGGCTTGGTGGGAAGACCTGTTCTCGAGTCCGCGCCTTTCGTCGCCGCCATGTCGGGAGGTGGTGTGATTCGTGGGCCGGCAGGGAACAACGACTGCCGCATCTACGTGGGGAACTTACCTCCAGACATCCGAACCAAGGACATTGAGGACGTGTTCTACAAATACGGTGCTATCCGCGACATCGATCTGAAGAACCGCCGCGGAGGACCGCCCTTCGCCTTCGTTGAGTTCGAGGACCCGCGGTGAGGCGGTCAGGGTCTTGCTGCCATGAGGAAATAGGTTGGAGTAGTTGGGGAAGGCTCCAAGGCCTTCACATAGAGAATGGGGAGGTGGACTCTGAGGTTGGGAACAAGACGAATCGCCCATGCAGGAGTGGAGTGAGGAGCCGAGTCGGCGAGGCTTCTCTTGTGGCTGGGCCCTCCGGACGTCCCCAGAGCCGACTCGCAGGCTCGGAGCGGGAAACTGAGGCGCTGAGGGCTGCCGTAGTGGTCGGCAGCCTGGCGTGCTTCTGGGTGGGGGAGGGGCCATTCCTATTATGCAGCGCATGTGGGCTCTTCCACCCCAGGTGCGCATGTGCGGGGGGCCGCTAGCTCTCAGACCGAGTTAGCCGCCCCTCCCGGTCCTTTTCCTTACCCCTTTGCTCTTCTGTGATCACGCAGGGATGCGGAAGACGCGGTGTATGGTCGCGACGGCTATGATTACGATGGATACCGTCTGCGGGTGGAGTTTCCTCGAAGCGGCCGTGGTACAGGCCGAGGCGGCGGCGGGGGTGGAGGTGGCGGGGCTCCCCGAGGCCGCTATGGCCCTCCGTCCAGGCGTTCTGAAAACAGAGTGGTTGTCTCTGGTGAGTTGACCGTCCCGTGCGAGTTGAAAGGAGGCAGAAACCATTTTAAAGTTTTCCTTGCATGACCAGTTTGACAAATGCAGGTTTTCATGCCAGGTCTTAAATTATTTTAGTCCTGTGGGTGAATTTAGTAAACAAGGATTGCAGTATTTGAGATTTGCCAAATTAGGTTGCAGTACCTAGAATATGAAGATCCTTACTTTGCAAATAATTTTGGGCTCTTGATTCCAGAATCTTAACAGCTCCTTAACCTAGGATGTTAAAAATAATCGTTAATTTTAAAGTAATCTTCGTTCTAATGTAAATTTTAAGTTTAATGTGAACTTTAGGTTAATTGGTATTGAAAAAAAAATAACTTTTTCAGGACTGCCTCCAAGTGGAAGCTGGCAGGATTTGAAGGATCACATGCGTGAAGCAGGTGATGTATGTTATGCTGATGTTTACCGAGATGGCACTGGTGTCGTGGAGTTTGTACGGAAAGAAGATATGACCTATGCAGTTCGAAAACTGGATAACACTAAGTTTAGATCTCATGAGGTAGGTTATACACTTATTCTTTTCTTTGGCCAGAATTGGATACAGTGGTCTTAACAGTGGAATTTGAAGGTAAGATTCAGGCAAGGGTGTCCGAGTAAACCCAGTAAAGTGCCTCTGGTTTAAGTTACATTGAATTCAGCATGCCTGAAGACAGGTGAAAGCTTAGATCTTTCAATCGAAAGTTCTGTCTATTCAATAGGGAGAAACTGCCTACATCCGGGTTAAAGTTGATGGGCCCAGAAGTCCAAGTTATGGAAGATCTCGATCTCGAAGCCGTAGTCGTAGCAGAAGCCGTAGCAGAAGCAACAGCAGGAGTCGCAGTTATTCCCCAAGGAGAAGCAGAGGATCACCACGCTATTCTCCCCGTCATAGCAGATCTCGCTCTCGTACATAAGATGATTGGTGACACTTTTTGTAGAACCCATGTTGTATACAGTTTTCCTTTATTCAGTACAATCTTTTCATTTTTTAATTCAAACTGTTTTGTTCAGAATGGGCTAAAGTGTTGAATTGCATTCTTGTGTAATATCCCCCTTGCTCCTAACATCTACATTCCCCTCATGTCTGATAAATTGTATTTTAAGTGATGTCATAGACAGGATTGTTTAAATTTAGTTAACTCTCCATGCTCTTCAGACTGTGATATTATGTAAATGTCTGTTCTGCTCTGGTTTGTGTGAACTGGGTTGTTGGGGGTGTTTGTGGTTATCTTACCTGGGGAAGTTCTTATGTTTATCTTGCTTTTCATGTGTCTTTCTGTAGACATATCTGAAGAGATGGATTAAGAATGCTTTGGATTAAGGATTGTGGAGCACATTTCAATCATTTTAGGATTGTCAAAAGGAGGATTGAGGAGGATCAGATCAATAATGGAGGCAATGGTATGACTCCAAGTGCTATTGTCACAGATGAAATTGGCAGTATTGACCTTATACTAAAAGGCAAGGGTTTAAAATGATTGTACATCTACCTTAAAACACTTTCAAACATCTTATGCAGTTACCTTTAGCTACAATTGCTTTGCTCTTTAAACCTTGGCAATTGTGGCAAAATTACGTTGCCCATTTTGTAACTATTTTGCTCCCTACCCTTTTTTGTTTTAATAGGGACTAATGTGGGAAGAACTGGCTAATTTGTCACAATGCTTAGTTACAACTGTTAATGTGTGACCTGCTGTTGGTGTACATGTGGGTACAGGGTGTCTTTAATTCCAACCGGATAGAGTATAATATCAATACTGCTAAATCTGCATGTCCTCTGTGTGACTGATATAGCGTTGCTACTTCATTTTTTTTAAGACAAAATGAAAGCAAAATATATAGAGTTCCAACGTATTGGTGTAGATAATCTAGTTGGGAATACTTTTAAGTCTCACCTTCCCCTTTAAACTAATATTCATAATTGACTCATATGTTTAAAACACTTTAATTTACAAATTAAATTACAGATGGGAGCATTAGATTTAGTTTAGACTTAGGTGGGTAGCAATACCAGTAAACTCAACTACATGACTTTTTGCAACCACAAAACCTGTAATACGCTGTACAGTAACAAGTGTTGGCATTATCAGTTGAACTGTAAATATAAAATGCTTCTTCCAATTAGTCTCTATGATGATTAAGTTTCTAAAATTTATCTGAACACCATTCAGAAACTTGTTTTGGGGAATTTGATAGTTATTGATGTACATCTGTTAAACTGATGACAGACATAACTCATCATTCCCCAGAAACCTTTTTTGATTACAGTATCTAACATTTTGCCTCCTCTTTTTTGGTTTTGCTGGTTATAAAGGTTTGGATTGGAGAGGGCTCACTGGATCCCAATCCTTGGAGCTGGATCATTGGATTCAAATCATAATGTGGATAGGATAGGGAGGATGAATTACAAGGATTCATGGAGCGGGATCAGATTACCAGGAACATAGGAGTGGATTCCTGCCCCAACCAACCGCATTCGGTGTGGATTTTTTTTGGGTTTTTTTTTTTTTTTTTTTTTATTCAACTTAATTGGCTATTCCAAAGATTTTTTTTTTTTCCTATTTTTGACGATTGGAGCCCTTAAGATGCACGATGGAATTGTGTTTTGCATTTTTTGGTAAAAGGAGCAAAGCGAGGACCTGGAGATATACGCTGGAGCAATCTCCTTGGAAGGATTCAGCACGAGTAGATGGTAAACATTTAAAGGGGAAAGGGGGGGTTTGTTTAAAATAGTAAATCAGTAAGTCACTTCTAAATTTAAAGAAAACAAAATTGGAGTTGAAGACTAAGTAGGTTTCCAATTGGCTATTGCCGTTTTTCTTTGAAAAAATAAACATTTTTTTAAAAAAACTATGCATGGTTGTCCTTTTTCCTCTTGTAAGAATTTTTACTGGTTGATTAGTCTCAGTTAATACTTTAAATTGATAAGATTTCCGATTCTTGTGTTTATGTGTTAGTAAATTAAAGGTTCTTGAAAGGACTTTTCTAATAAATGCTATTAACCATCTGTTAATTGTTGTAAAAAGTCTTCAGGGGAAGATAAAAAATGAGAATAAGGCAATTGTGTATGTAATATGGTAAGTGAGGGGGTGATCTAGTCTCTGAAGGATAAGTTTCAGAGCTTTGATTTAAAAATGATGAAAAGCTTATAGATGCTGCTTATTTTGGGTGATCATCTAGACAGCATAGGGTTTTGTGCAAAACCGAGTGAGGACTAGTAAATTCATGTTGGTGTTAGCCTTTGAGTTTCTCAATAAAACTAAACTCATCAAGTTTTAAATTCAGCACAGATTAGGATTCTTAACGTAAATTACATTTTCTGTTGGAAGTGTGAATAGCACACTAGAAGATTAACTGCTTGAGTAAATCATTGCTAATAAAAAGCTGGGCATTCTTTAGAATTTTGCCTTGGAAGTCTTCTCAACCATAAAGTTATTCTGTATCCAGAACATACCAAAGCAGTGATTACATCTTGTAGTCTACTGGTTTTTGTATCTTTACCTGATAGCCCCTTGGTGCTAAGTTTTCAGTTTAGAGTTGGGGAGGGGTTTTTACTTAGAATTCCTAATCTTCTGATTTCCTGACAGCTAGTCAAAACCATCAAACCATTCTTTTTCTACACCCAAAAGATAGCTAAGTCGTAACATTTCCCTTGGGTGTTAATTATACTTGGAAGCAGAATTAAAGATTGCTATCCAGTTGACGTAATTTCAAACCTAGGAAACACTGGAAATAATCTTGGTAGTAGAGAAAATGGGCCCAAAGGGGTTTGCATAAGGTCACCCAACCAATACTTTTAAGTGAACCTTATGGAATGTCAGGAGGAAGAGGAGGGATTATGGAATGTCAGGAGGAAGTTCAAAATTAGGATTCCATTTTAAGTATTTAAGCAAAACACTTGGTATAGATTCATTAAGGGAGTAACTAGTTATGTGAGAGTTCAAAACAACTGTTCAAGAGCAGGCAGGCACGTAAAACAAGTTCTGTTTCATCTGTAGAATATACAATTGGTATTTTTTAATGACTAATTTTGGAAAGATTAACGTGAGCTAGACTTAAGCAAGCCTGGGTTCATTTGTGTTCATTGAATATTTTGGAAACGACCAAAATGAAAATTGCCATCACTCAAAGTTGGCAAAGTTAAGTTGCCATCACTTAAATTGCATTTAAGCTACGCTGAAAGATGTGCTCTACTAAAAGTAGTTCCAACCCCTGACTGAAGTGAGGTAGAAAATATTACTTCCCTAGTAATAGGCTGTTTAAGATTAGAGAGGACTTAACTGTATGAAAGGTAGAAGGATGCAGGTTTTCCAGTTCAGTAAGACCAGATAGCTAAATGCTGTAAGGGGAGAGGCAGACTTGCTGTTTTTCAGTCTTAGGAAATGGACCTTAAATCTCTAGCTAGATTAGCAGCTATTAGAAGAAAGTCACACCCTTTTGGAACTAAAAAAGCTGTCTTGGATTTTCCCCTTTTCTCCCTATTTATGTCCCCTTAGATATTGTAGGGATCCTATAATTAGTTTATTATTTTCTAACCAAGGAAAAACTTAAGTCTCTAAGAAGCAATTATTTTTCATAACGTGAGATTGAGTAACCCACCTTGCTGTTCAGCCCACATCCTTCTGGAAACAAAAGGTAAGAAACCCATTTTCTGATTCCTAATTGTTTGGGATCTGAATTTTATTAATTTAAAAAAGATACTCTGGAATATGAACAGATTTCCCTCATTTAAAATGTTTTTTCCCCTAAATTTTATAGTTTAATAATATATTCCATTATTCGTGTATCCACGCATAGTGCTTAAGTTCCATATGATTCTAGAATTTTAACTTTCTCAGTTTTGTCTTTGAAATATATTTGCTCACTAGGGCTGGTGTTCTTTTTTTTCAAGTTTCTGTGAAGATGAATTTCTTGTGTGCCTTTTTGCTTACTTTGTACATGAAGTTGTGATGAAATTGCAAACAAAATAAGTTATATGTCTGTATTTACCATAAATAGTATTAAAAGGAAAGAAACTCCATTAGACTGAAGTTCTGTTATAACCATCCTTTGGTTTAGCTTATTTCTGTCATGGTATGAAGAATGCAAAGGCAGAAAACAGGTTCATAATCTCTTATCCCAAAACTCCAAAAACAAAGTTTTTTGTTGTGGAGCAAATTGAATATAAAATGTGAGCAAAATCGATGCCTTTGTTTTGCACTTAACTGTGACTGAATTGTCTTCCTGCAGAAATATTGATGTGTCAGTTGCCATAGGTTTTGCTGAGAGTGTTATGTGATAAAGGGTCTATATATGATATATGGTATATATATGCACTTTATAAAGTGCAAAAAGCTCTGAATTTCAAATACATCTGCCCCAGAGAGTTCCGGATAAGGGATTGTAGAACTGTTACAGGATACACAAAGCGAAATCTTCTGTGTAGTTTTGAGTATGTGAATGAAAACAAACCGGTTACTGTGGATCCTTTATTGATTGAGCTGTAAGTTCCCCGTCTTTTTAGACTGAAGCAGCCGCAAGAAAAGGTATGACTCATTTCTTTATGTTCTGTTGCTATGGTGGACTCTCATCAGTTGTACTCCATTGAAGGAAATATTCTGCCATCCCATCCTATATGGTGGAATACTCTATTTGGGGGTAATTTTTTCTAGTACTTTTTTCTTTCACAGGAACATTGATCAATATGATCCTATAGGAAAAGGTGGGATTGGCATGAAGTAAAGAGATTATAAGGAAACATCTGTTCATTGTGTCTCTCGTGATTGTCTATTGAATAAATAGTAATCCTGGCAAAAACTTTTGCTTTAAATATAGATCCAAGAAGTTGACGGTATACTTCAACCAGCTTATTCTTGTGGTTGAGAACTTGGGGGCTGGCGGGCGGTGCTTCTTGCTAACTTTGAAAGCTATACCCAACAACCTTGAATGTGGTTGTGATTTTGTAGGGATGGAAGGAGAGAAGGATTTTTTTTTTTTTATTACAAAAGTCGCTTGGTGCTTCTGTGGTCTCTGTCAAATACAAGTTAATTTAGGCAGAAGTAACCTCATAATAAACATTTCAAAATAGATGCCTCACTGGGTTATGGGAGAGAAAAATCAAGCATACCTTTGCATAAGGACGTTCCTGGTTAGGTAGGTATGCAAAACACAAATGAAACAACATTTAGAGTTAAGTAGATCCTGGGTGTTTCATCTTCATCTATTAGAAAAAGTTCTAACATTCAAAAAGTATCTTTAACTCCTTTTATAATTATTAATAGAATTATCAATGTGAAGATAGTAGAAACTGAGAGCTTTTCTAGAATGCTTTATTCATCCTCACCAAGTATACTTTGAACAAACATTAATTTTGTAGGGATGCCAAATGCCTAATGAGTTGCTTGGGTTTTTGTGGGGTTTTTTTTACAATGGTCTATTCCGCTCCCTATTTGAGTAAAAGCTAGGGAAATTCACTTAGCCACTAGAGGGAGCTATGATACAAAATCAACCAGGAAGTACCCTAGGGTAAAGAATCCATACAGCAAGGTGGAAACTATATTAATCCTCTATATCAGCTCCAAAGTTAGGATTTTTTGGTCTAAGTTTTTTTCCTGAAACTTTACCTTTGCCTCCCCATCTGTTGGGCAGAATTCTTTCTCTTTTCATTTAGGTTTTGAATAGTACTTGATGAATAAATCTGTAAATCAGAAAACTGTCTGGGTTCTGGGACTTAGGAGAAACATGCAAAAGACGTGAATCTGCTTGTCTTTCTGCCTACCTTGTATATCTCCAGGTATGGAATAGTAAGGCCAGAGTGTAAGAATTGGGTACAGGAGTAGATGTGTGTGTGCCTCCCCCCGCCCCGCACAAATCTAGCCCCAAAATTGGTCATATAATGTAAAAATGCAGTATGCTTTCAGAAGCCTTTATCATTTGTTTTTATGGTGTGAAACACTTTGGGGAGTGATACCAACCTTTATTTCTTGGCATTACTGAGACAATGATTGTTAGTGTGCCTTAAAACCCTGTTTATTCATCAGGTTGGTTAGCCTTATTTTTCTGTTCTGCAGGCCTTGTTTCAGTAGGCAGAGTATCTTGTGATCAGAAAGTCAGTACAGACTTATCTTGACATGTTTATTTAATGCCATTTTATTTTAAGAAAGCCAAAATTATTAGGAACTAACATTTCAGCATTTGTCATTCCCACCCCCCCCTTCAACTTTACATTGCAAAAGTGTAAAGGACACAGGCTTCCTGTTTATTGTCACTAAGAATATTGTATTAAAGTGTTTTAGGCCCACTTGATCCAATTTAGTCAACACCAATATGGGAGCACTTGCCTTAAAACACAAATGTTAGGAACTTGTCTACTTTGAAGAATAAGACACTAAAAGAGGACAAATAAAGATATTTTAGGAAAAATAGAATCAAGTTTACAAAGTGGAGATTACTTTGCCTGCTAAACTCACATTTTATGTAGCAAACGAGGCTACAGAAGGTAGTTGCTGACTAGCAGCCTTGCTGCAAATGGGATTGAGAGTACTAAAAGTGCACTAGATTATGCCTTTCCTTAATTCTAAAAATGTTAGCTCTGATATCTTCCTAATTTAACCTGTGAAGAGAGACCATAAATCCTAAATTGCTCAAATGAAAATCTAGAATTCTCTTTATAAAATAAAAAGACTAAACTTGGAGATTGTTTTAAGTGCCAGATGGCATGGCAGAATTGTACCCTGAAGTGCTGGGTATTAGGAGAGCCTTTGTAAGTTTGGGATAAGCTTTCAGGTTGTTTATTAAGGTTTAATCCTTAGGAATGGACTGCTACATCAGTTGAACAAAAGACAACCTACTGCCTTTAACTAGGACTTGGAAGTCCTGGACTGAATCTGAGGCCATTAGTAACCTGGCCCCTGTCCTACCTTTTAGTCTGATCTCTAGCCTTCCCCCTGATATACACTATAACCCAGGACTTGGCATTGTCCAGCATTTCTTGTATTTGGTCCTCCTGTTTCTTCCTTCTGCAGTGCCGTCCATCTCTTCTTCATTCGGAGTCAGCCCTCTGCAACGTACCTTGAATAATCTCAAGGCACCTCTCTGAAAACTAACGTCTATCATACTGTGTTGGCACAGACTTTGTGTATGTCTAGTATAGCATTTATCACCTACCTTGCTTGCTCTATCCACTTATCTACCTCATCTTACTTGATTCACGAGTTTTTACTTTCTAAGGAACCAAGACAGTGTCTGGCACATGATAGTCACTGAATAAGCACTATTGGTCCTTCATCATTGTTCCTGAAGAGTATTGTTCTACTGTATCTTAAAACTTAAGCCAATCTGCCTTTATCAGTGAGTTGTTTATATATATATCTTTCTAACAGGTCATAACCTCATCCCCTTTCTTCCCAGGTACATAGCACAATGCTGTGCACCGAGGAGGCACTCAGTTCAATTGCCTTTGAAGAGAAACCTAGAAATTCACATTACTTTACTTCCCTTTCTGAGTATCTTGAATAAGTAACCAGTTAATAGAGTCCCAGTTTCTTCTGTTTCCAAGTTGGAAATAAATCCTTATTCAGTTGATACTTATAGAAGAAGCTAAGTAACATTTAGACATTTTCCATCCTTTTACCTCCTGGTATGTTTCTAACAATTTTTGGAGACTTTTTCTTAACTTGAATTACAAAATGAGTGACGTCCACAGCATAAGACTAGGAATGTAGAATGTTGGTTAGCAGTGCAGCAAGCACACTACAAAAGAAATCTTAAATGACTCATTTGTCCTCTAAAACTAGGTAGTAAACATGTAGCAAGGTGAGGGTCAAGTTCTGCGACTTAATATAACCAGTTCTTGGCCACAGTACCATTGTATCTATGACTTGAACTAGATAAAGAGATTCTGTTTACTTGCCAGATAGAGTTATTCAAAATGCTGTTTGGATTTGTGTCCCATCTTCATTTGCCATACTGGCATCCTTGTCTGTGCACCCAAATTCATTACTAAAGTAATGAAAAACTAGTTAACTGGTTTTGATGACACGTCTCCATCCTGGCCATCAAATCTGATCTTCCTAAAACTGTCACTCCCTAGTATGAAACAATGGGTTATAGTCTACAATTTATCACCATTTGCAATCACATCTTCCCCTGCTCTGGGTGATCTGGTAAATATTTTACTGACCATGCTTGTTTTTACTTCTGTATTTTATGTTTTCAGACTTTTCTCCTTCCCTCTTATTAGCAGTTACCCTGCAGCTTCAAATCCTTATCACTATCAAGTTAAATTTAATTTCTGAAACTATAAAAAGCAAGCTTCTAAACCCATATAATAGCTCTCTTCTCTGATGCATTTAGTCTCCTCCCAATTTTATATTATTACTGTTGAAATTTTTGTGTTAATTTTTTCTACCCAGTGGAATTTTTGTCGTATTTGTATTTCCCAGTGAGCCAAATGTTTACTTGCCAGATAGGGTTCTTCAAAATGCTATTTGGATTTGTCTCCCACCTCCATTTGGCCAAGTTTAATAAACGTTGATTGACAAGAGAAAGAACTTAGTACTCCTTAAAAGCAAAGTGCTATAGAAACCTATTTTACGAACTGTTGGTTAACTGGGTAGATTACTGGAGAAAGTAATAATCCTAACATTGCATCAAATAATTCCTCAGATGTGAAGCTAGGAAATGCAAATTACTGTTGACCCTTAATGCCAGGGTTAGGGGTGACCCTCCACACAGTGTAAGATTTCCAAATAACTACAGTCAGCCCTCTGTGCAGTTACGCATCTGTAGATTCAAACAACCGCGGGTTGTGTAGTAGTGTAATATGTACTGAAAAAAACAAACACGTGTACGTGGACCTGTGCAGTTCAAGCCTGTGTTTAAGGGTCAACTGTAACTTAAATGCGAGCCTAAGCCAAGTACAACTGGAAAAGTAAATGTTGCCCCCAAAATCATTCTTGCAAAGTCAAAAGAAAGTTGTTCTGTTGCAAGATGTGCCACACTTTCCAGTATAGATCCCAAGAATTGATGCCGTTGTCTCCTAAAAGAGCAGAGGAGTTCCCTCTTGCTGCTTTCTCCTGGGTCTCCTTTTTCCATCTTTCTTAAGCGTGATTCTTAAAGAAGAAGCCTTAAATTCTCTCTGAATTTAGTGGTCCTGCATCAGTGAGAACTTCTACAGATTTCTCGTTGGGATTGAATTATTTTGGTTCTTTTTTATTAGTAGTTATCTAAAGGCATTCACCTACAGAGTGAAAAAACTGGATAGTATTTCCTTGGTTTGGGAATCTTAACATTACTCCAGGACCCTGACCCTGGTCTTTAGGCTGATAGAGGATCAGCTAGCATAAGCAGTTCTCTCAAAGCCAAGAGACTCAGCAAACATTTAGCAGACACCCACAAGTCTTACAAGCACCCACATTCCTTGTGCCATTAAAAATTCTTCCACCCCTTCATGATCAGCTAAAGACAAAAGCATTCTTGGACTAACTGCACTGTAATTTTCCTTTGCTTTTCTTCAACATACTTAGTGTCACATAATGCATACACTTGCATGTTGCCATTAAGTTGTCTGGTTGTCTCATGTATGTTTTATTTCCCCCAGCTACATGGTAAACTCTTAGAGAGCGAAGACTAAATAACTTTTTGACACTTTTTCCAAGATACTCAGTATGTTAGTACATACACACCTTAATAAATGTTTATGGATAAATAAGTATGTTCATGAAATCCTTGGCAGGTGGACTGCATAGCTTAGATCTGATATGCAGTGTGGTCCTCCAATCAGATTGGGCTTATTTCCAAAGTAGTGACTTAAAGGGTTCATGCCCTTTCTACCTTCTCAATGGAAAATTTGGAGGGAAAAATGCAAGGACGTAGGACAAATACTGCGTCATTCTTAATGGAAGTAGCTGTTTTATGAAGTGCTTTGACTCCTTTTAATTCTCAAATGTTATTAGCCTTATTTTGGGGTTTGAGGAAATAGGCTCAGAGATGTTAAGGTGACAGGCCCAGAAATTGAATCTATGTTTTCTAGTGACAAATTCCTGTTTATTTTATTACTACATTGCTTTTTTTTTTTTTTTTTTTTTTATGCTCCAATGCTATCTTTTTTTTTTTCTACATTTTTTTTTTTTTTTTTTTTTTTTTTTAAAAGACAGCCTTTTTCCAGTGGGGAGGTTGTTGGGGGGGAAGGTAAGTCTTTGACCCAAGTGATCACCACCTGTAATGTCCACCTGATGCCACCAGGGTGTCCCATGGTGCTGTCTTTGATCCACGTTCTTATCCGAGTTGATGGGGGCTGTTTCAAAGCTGGTGTTAATCTTGTCAGAGTGGCCGTGGCCCAGAGCCCAGCAGCAAGAAAGTGGGTCTTTCCAGTGTGCAGTGCACAGCTAGCATCAGAGAAGCTTTTGACCCCCTTTGGTCAGGTTGGCCCCACAGAAGGATAGCAGGTCAGACAGCGGCCAGAGCCTGGCCAGTCTTACTAGGCAGCAGCCCCACAGACAGTAGCAGAAAAAAGGTTCTGAGAATGGGTAAATGTTTATAAACATGCATTTGTTTTGTTAGCTGAGTATACACTTACACAAATTTGTACTAGCAAAATAGATCCAATACGCAAAACTGGACTGAATTACTTTACCAGTTTTAAAAGCCAATGCATGGTGACTTCCCACTTTCCAGTTTGCAGTAACAGTCTGGATTATACTTAGCCCTGAGCATACAGCCTCTTAAGCATTAGTTTTGATATTCAGCAACCTTAGATGACAATCTTCAGTGTCAAAGCTATCACGTGAGAACCAACGAGGTGCAGTCTCATTTAGTATTAGAGCAAGTAGCCCCTTTAAAATTTTCCTTCCCAGTGATCTTATAAGCACTTTGTATAAATGTCTAACTGTTCTATAATTATTTCTTTTCAAGTTTTGATTTTTCTACTGGAGGAGATTCTTAGAAAGTATTCTAGTGACCGACTGGTACAGTTCCTGGCGTTTAATAGATGCTTGATAAATATTTGTTTACCAAAATAGGATAATAGTTATGGCATAGTCCTACTCATGAGCCATTTTTCTAAGGAGAGAATCCCCATTAGGAGGTCTTTGTTTTGTCTTCAAATTGATTAGAATCCATTATGAACTAGGAAGTTAGTCCCTGGGGTGTCCCGGCTGGCCTTTCAAAACCTTGAGTATGTCATTCTAGGTTGGAATTAGCACAGCCTGAAATTGGTCTGTATCTGCTGATTCTCTTTAGGTATCATCCGTGCAGTATCTCTAGGACCAGGTGTTTACCAGGGCTCTTAGAGCCACCAGGAGAGACTAAATTAAACTTTACTGATTGGAGCTCTTGGACTTGGGGGTGCCCTTTTCCCTCTCCCCTCCCTGTTTCCCTGGGTAAGTTTCCGTCCCAAAATTCCTGCAGTTTTAAGGTCACTGTGGAACAAATCCCAAACCTACCTCTAGTAGTCAAGGTTTCCTTTTCAGTTTTTGCAGCTTTTCTCTGGGGAGAGGGCTAAACACAGATTGTAGTACCAACTTGGATCCTTCCATATGCTTTGTTTAAGTGATCAGAATAACTGATCTTTAGCGAAATGAACTTTTGTATAGGACATATTATGGGGGATTCCGAAGGCTTCATGAGTTTTGCTAAAGGTACTATTTAGGTCCTGGACAAATTACTTTAGGAATAAAAGTCAATTCTGATGCAAACAAAAAAAAAATCCTCTTGTCCCTGAGAAACATAACTAAGTATAACTAATTAATAAACTAGTTATTTATTTAATAAATTGGTCTGAAGATATTCTTCCATATGTGAAGAATAAGCATATCATGCTCTTCCCATCTAAAGTGTAAATCACTGAAAGGCAGAGATAGTGTGTATTGCAACCCCCAGGATTCCTGTTTCTGGGATTGCCTTGTACCTGACGCTCAGGGAGCATTTTCACCGGCTTGAGTTGAGTACTTGCCATCTGCTCTCTGAGCATTCGCTGCTGAATGAAAGGGGAGAGAAAGTGAAATGAGAGGTTAGGTGGGGGGCAAGGAAGCTGGAAAAATAAGAAGCAGCAGCTGGGAGCTGGGGAGTTGCGGGGGGACTTATGTAAGGTCAGTAAAACAGAAAGCTAGCAGAAGACAGTGTCAGGCCTTGGAGGTAAAGGGCTAATTCTGTCAACTAGTTGAGTAGAGCCATGTGTGCTTTGTTAAAGAGACTAAAATTACTTCAGAGAAAAATCTAGATTCTCTGAATCTGACCCATCTTCCCTGTGTACCATAGTAAATTGTTCATCAAGTCAAAATCTAGGAATTGTGGTCCTCTTTTTTCAGGTCTAGCAAAGAGCTTACTGCCACTGCTCAGGCAACCAAGGGTGAAATGCTTCAAGTGGTATTTGTGGATAGCTGGTAAGCTTGATGTTTTATTCCCCAGCTTAAGGAGTAAATGCTGAGTACAGCTGTTGTCCCTGTGTAGAGCTTTAACAACCAGCTTGCCAGGTTCCCTGCACCTGCTTATATGCCTGGATCAGATAACTGACTGGAGAACTTTTTAGGCAGCTTCTAGTTCAGAGACTTTTGAGTCAAGAAACATCCTTAAAGAAGCAGATCTCTCTCCTGGAGCCTTAGCCAGATCTTATGTTGTTCTGGCCTTGTGTTGCCATCTCTTGGCATTGCTGCCTAGAATGGAGCAGGCTACCTAAAGCTTAGTCTAACTAGTCTTGTGATGTCACATCAGTGTCTTAGGTCACCACTGTTCATGTCCCTCACCCAAGGAACATACTGCATAGGTTCCTCAACACTTGTTTCATTATTTCCTGTTTCCTTCACTACCAGGAATGGAGGGATCCTCAGTCAAAGATCATATTGACCCAACGAGGCTTTTTTTTTATCTAGGCCAATGAAAGGGAGAGGAAGGAGCACCAACTCAGAAAGAGGGAGCCGTAAGATCTGCATGTATTAATATGGTAACTCTTTGGAGACTTCTGAGAAACAGAATCCCATATGAACTGGACTATCCTCAAGTCTGATAATGAAGAAGAAATTGAAGAGATGTTTCTGTTGGGAGTTTGGGTAAAGAGTATTCACTTGATATATGTGTGTTTTTGCCCTGCCCCACTCTTCACAAGAACATTTGGACAGGCATTAACAAGTACTAATTTTTATTTTTTAATTTTTTTTGCAAATGAATCATTTTTCTGGTAACGCAGTTGGCTACTAGCACAATGCTGTTTAGTGTCATTACATCCCTCTTTTAACCAGTGGAATATATTTGGGGTGGAGGCTATAACCACTGAAAAGAGCTTTTCCTTTGTACCAAAATAACTGCTTATGTAAGGATTTAATTTATGTTTTTGACTATTAGCATGATGTAACTGAACTAAGCTTTTTTTGCGGTACACAGGCCTCTCACTGTTGTGGCCTCTCCCGTTGCGGAGCACAGGCTCTGGACGTGCAGGCTCAGCGGCCATGGCTCACGGGCCCAGCCGCTCCGCGGCATGTGGGATCTTCCCAGCCCGGGGCACGAAACCGTGTCCCCTGCATTGGCAGGCGGACTCAACCACTGCGCCACCAGGGAAGCCCTGAATTAAGCTTTGTAGTTGTTGGTTAAGGCCCACGAAGTTTGCGTGACCTGTTAAGTGGCAACTTTTTTTCAAGCTCAGCCATTACCCTGGACTTGGGGCATCTGAGGGCAGGGAGGAACAGGTGTCCAAAGGAGAAATGTTGGTGCCTGAGAGTATGTTTTCCAGTTGTATTGAATTTCTTACTTGGTGTATTTTTGACCTATCTATTTGACCTTAGTTTCTTTCCTTCTTGTGCCCTATGCTGTTTTGCTTGCTATTTGTTGGATGTCCTCTGTTGTAAAATGGAAGGTATTTCTACTCAGATGCTTTGTGGAAGAAACTGATAGGTTAAGCATTGATTTCTGGCAGCTTCTTTCAAAAAGAGTTAAGGTGATAAATGTGTTTCCATGGCTTTGGATAGGTTTTGGGCGTCTTGGGTATATGGCCCTTCTTACAAACAATAGAGTGTTTAAGGACCCTCAACTACCAGTTAAACTAAATGTCTACTAGGAAAATGGGTAGGTTTGTTCCCTGTCCCTTTGTTCTCTGTGACTATGTTCCAGCTGTCAAGGAACTTAAATAGGTATTTAGGAAAAAAAAATTCTTCGTTGTTTCCCCTTCCTCACCTTACCAGTTAAAACAGAAATAGACTAGTGATGACACTTTAGGTGGTAGAATTGAAACACAAACCCAGCTTCTGGCCACATGGGCCACAGGCAAGTGGCTTAAGCCCTTAGTGTGGGGAGGTGGGGTGGGGAGATTACTTCTGCTCTCCTCCCAGAGAGGCTTGTTTGTCTCTTTGGTGGGGTGGGGAGATTACTTCTGCTCTCCTCCCAGAGAGGCTTGTTTTTGTCTCTTTTTTGGGTGTGTGTGTGTGTGTGTGTGTGTGTGTGTGTGTGTGTGTGTGTGAGTGAGTTGTTGCCTTTGGTCTGGTAGGGTGTGTGTCCATTCTCCCTGATTACACTGAGGCTGGTAATGCAGGGTAACATTTCTCTCTGACCAATGTTTTTGGTATTTCTAAATATTGCAGTCTTGCTTTTTACTAGTAGCTCTGTTCATTGTCAGTTCCAGCTTTCTTGCATGAAGAGTTTGTTCATTAATTGCCAATTTGAAGCTGCTTCTAACTAGATAGACTCTATGGACAGTTTTGAATTTGATTTGGTTTTGGTTTGTTGATTAGTCTTTCTTGGGAAGGGTAACTGACAATAGCAGAGATAGTTTCTATGCCTAGGATTCTGCATCTAATCTTAATCCTTAACGTACTCACAGGATTTTAAAATCCTTTCCAAAATGGGAAGGAAATATCCTGTTACTTTCTAATGTTTGCTAAAAGTTGTCCTTGTAAATGCTGATCTTGGTAGGTTTCTTCCTTTGTCATGTGTCCTTAGCCTTTTGGCCCTTTACCTTAGGGCTCTTCAAAGGAGAGGGGGATGGGGCATGGGGGAAAACCTGTTACTTTGAGAGAAAGTAAGAACTGGATTAGAGCTCTTATGCAGAGTTCCTAGCCCCAGAATTAATCTAGAACCTGACTCAGTAGCACCAATGAAAACATCTACTTAGCACCTGTTATATTCCAGGAAATGTTCTAAGCTTTTTATACACATTTCTCATTTAATCCACAGTCCTGTCTCTGTGAGATAGGTATTTATTTTGTCCTCATTCTCCAGATGAGGAAACTGAGGCCCTAAAAGATTAAGTGACAGGTTATACACACTGGGGCAGGGGAGATGGGAAAGAAGAACCTGAACAGGGTGGGGAGGGAATCTGAATTTTATTTGGGTGGATGTAGGCACACATATTTTTTAGATACCAGACATTTCAGTTATACATCATAACTGGAGGTAACACCATTGATTCACTCACTGAAAGTTGTTTACAATAATCAGTATGGATTTATTGTCTTCAGACATTGCTAGTGTATAGTCTGTGGAAGCAGGCTTGAGGAGGGGTTCATTTTGTTTGTGGTTAAGGATTTTTTCTGTCCTAAGAATGGAATCTTTGACCTTCCTAATTTCATTGTATTCCTCAAAACAGTTGGAGCTGATTGTCTTTGAGTACTCATTCCAAACTTTTGGATATTTTCTCTGGAAAATATCCTAAGATTTAAAATTTCATCTGAATTTAAAAGATTGTTAATTTTTATTTTTAATGGGAAAGAAAATTCGGAGCAATCAGGAATTCTGGTTTCATCTCATGGATAGAGATAAAAATTAGCTGTTTACCTCAAGAAAAGTGATACTTCTGAATCCCAGCTGTTCAGTAATGAGAACTGGCCTGTTTTTACTTGACCTCTACTTTGTGGTAGTGGGGAGACCCCTCTCCAGAGGTTGTGAGAAGGATTGCTAGAGAAAGGTTTTCTAGATCCTGGGAAAAGAAGTTCAAGAGAGTGCGGCAATATTGTCAGTAGAAAAATGGTCTTCATCAAGTACTAGTCTTATAATCCTGAAACTTCATTTTCACCACATTTTGAAAGGCAGCAAAGTAGGAGAGGCTATATAGGGAAGGGAAAAGACTGAGGAGATGTATTACAGAGACCTCGAAGTGAATGCGTTAAAACAGGAAAGAAGGTGCATTCATTGAATGAAAACAAAAGAATACGAAGTGTCCGAGGTCAGAGCAAAAAGGTTTTAGTTTACCTAGTTGATTCCTTAGGTTTACATCTTAGTTCTCTCCTTATCTTGTATGTATATATAAACTTAGGCTTCCTGAACCATTTTATTTCTGTCCAAAAGAGACTAATGGACATTTATAGGAGACATAGGGGCCACTGTAGCAGTTTAGCTGAGGAATGTAATCAGAAACTATTCATCATTTTCTGTCCCCTCCTGTCTTAGGCTGACTGGTTCCCTGATGTGTTACCTGCTTCTGCCACTGATCCAAACTGCAGAACTTCTCATTCGTTCCCAAGGCCTCCAGGCAGTGTCCAGTAGGGAATCAACTCTAAAAGGAACCAGACCAACGTTTGCCAGCCCCTTCATTCTGGTGACTGAGGGAAGGAAAGTGTGGGAAGGGGGTATATATGTGTAGTCGATGGAAAGAAAACACAGACTGTCAAATTACTATACCTCTTCAGTTTCTTTTACCAATAGAATTCTTCAACCATATTATTTTTTATTGTGTATGTATGGGGGAAGTTGGAGATGGTGACCTTGATTAGAATGTGATTGAAGAGGAATAAATGGAGGGAATGAGATAAGAGACAGTCGGTTATGAAAGAGGTTGAAGTCTTGAAATAATGTGACCATCTGTGGAATTTTTTAAAGCCAGAGTTTACAAAAATATCACTGATAGAGGCTGCCTCCTCATTTCCCGCCACAGGAGACTTCTTGGACTGGAGGCACTTGTTTAATAACAGCTTGTCTTTGATAGAAAATGTTCAGGGCATCATCATACAAAGTTCCAGTAGCAGTGACGCCTACACGGAAGACTTGGAACTGCAAACAGAGGCTGGGGTCACCTCAGTGACAACTGACGCTGTCCAACCAGAAGTTCGATTCTTGTTTTGGGGGGTGAGGAAGTAGACTGTACTAAAGCACTAAAACAATTTTTTGTCTGTACTTTCTCTTTAATTAAAAAAAATATTTTTGTTGGCGGGAGAGGGGGGTGTTCGGTAGAATTTCACATCATATCTGGAGTTAAGAAGAGGATGGGGAAGCTCAGCCCTTCACCCAAGAATAACCCAGTAATGACACCTCTACGCGTGGGAAGTGTTTCCCTCCGCACAGGGAGGATCTGAGGCTGCACCCCAGTGGGATTCCCTGCTTGAGTTGGAAGGCCACTGAGAGGTAGATGCGTATCCAGCAAGAGTGCGGAAGGTTTCGCTGGAATGAAATACCAGAGGGGAAAGACACGCCAAGTCGAAGGGGCTTCCCCCAGTTTGGAGGTAGGGGCTGTGCTGCGCGAAAGGGACTGAAGAGCCCGGGGGCCACCGTGGCCTGTTGCCTTCCGCTGAGGGCCTGAGAGGGACGCGATGCTGCCGGGCACCGGATTTGAGTCACGGGAGCCGGCCCGGCCGTGCCCAGCGAGCCAGCGCCAGACCCTGGCGTCCTCCATCTTCTCTCCTGAGCTCCCCCTGTTCCAGCTGCCTGAGCCACGGACCGCAGCACCACACACCCCCGCGGGGGGGGACGCCGCGCCCCATCCCCGCCCCCGGCCCCACCCCAGCCCCCCTGCGGGGGCCCTGACCCCACCGCCCGCGGGCACTGGCTGAGCTCCGAGGCGGCGAGCGGGCCGCGGGGACGCCCGGGAGGGGTTCGGGCCACTGGGGGCGGCGGCGGCCGGGTCGGGGCTCCCCCCCCGCCCGCGCTCGCCGCGGCGGTGGTGCGTCCCGGAGGTTACCGGAAGTGGCCGCGCTCGGCGCTGCCATGTTGAGGAGCCGCCGCTGCCGCTGCCGCTGCCGCCGCCGCCGCCGCCGCTTTGTTGTCGCCTCCTCCGCCTGAGGAGGCTCCCCGAGCGGGGGGAGTGGGGAGGAGGGGGGTCGGCCGCTGCAGCCATGGAGGCCAACTGGACCGCGTTCCTGTTCCAGGTACGGGGGGCCCCCCCGGGGGGGACACGGGGGGGACAGGGGGGCCGGGCCCGGGGCTGGCGGGCGGGCGGGCGCTCCTCCTCCCCTCCCTCCCGGCTCCGCTCTCCGGCCCGGCCTTAATCCCCCTTTGTTTTTCCGCCCGCCCGCCTCGGCGGAGCGGGGCTGCTGAGGTGAAAGGAGGCGGCCTCACGGGGTGCGGGGAAGAGAGCAGGCCTCGGGGTGACCCCCGGTCCCCCCCCCAGCACACAAACACACACGCACACACACACACACATACACACACCCTTCCCTCCCGCCCTGAAGGGGAAGGGAGGAGGCCGGTCGCTGTCACCAGCCGCGGCCCAGAGAGAGGAGGGCGCCGGGCCGCTGGATAGCGCGGTCCGCTCGGCCACGGCGCGCCGGGCCCGGGCCCGCACCGTGGGGTGAGGGGGGTCCCTGGGTCCTGCTCACTCCCCCGCCCCACTTCATCCATCTTTTCGCTCGCTCTCCCTTCTTTTCACCTCCCTGTCGTCTTTTTGTGTGTGTATGTTGACTTTCTGACAAGCCCCCCCGCTCGAGTCCCCGCGAATAGCGGGTATCCTTGGGCTCCCCGCCACTCCCCCTTCCCGCCACCCCCCTCATGTTTACCCAGTTGGGGGGTGTTGTAAACGTGTATCCCCTCCCCAAACTTTTTCGTTGGATTTACGTGTTTTCATTCCCAAGCCAGTGCCGAGCCTTGGCAGCTGACACCCTCTCCCTCTGTCCAGCTCTCCCGCCGTGCCATTCAGCCCGGGGAATCCCCCGGCCGGGGGTGGGGGGGCGGGGGCCCGGGACTCCGGGAGGCCCCACCTTCTGCTGGGGCGCGTTTCTCTCTCGTCCCACCTTTAGCGTTTCCTCCAACCAAGTGGGGGAGACGGCCAGTGGAGAGAGCAAAGTCCGCTTACAGAGCCCCCAGATGAGTCATTCGTGGGGTGTTGGTCTTCACTTTTTACAAGAAACTTGAAGGTGACTGTAGCCGATGCATTGGCAACCTTCTTGCCCGCGCATCTGAGGTGGGGAGCCCTATTTGGAAGACCTAGAACTTATTTTTTCCCCGCTTCGTTTCTGTTTGAAAACGAAGCACTTAATGGGCAGTAGTAATGAGCTCACGGGGAAACTTAGGAACCGGAGGTTAGGAAGCTCGTCACTTGAAGTGCGTTCTTCCCGCCTCTCTGAGTTATTTTCCTTCTCTGAATAACTTCGTGAAATCCCAAATGCGTAGCTAGGGCGCTTGAGACCTTTTGGAACTAACCAGGAACGGTTGCAGAATTTTCAAAAAAAATCCTCCCAGCCACTGGACCCATCCCAGTGGAGTTAATATAAGGAACTGGATAATTCAAACAGTGCCTACTGTGTAGAGATGGTTTATTGTTCTAAGACATATTCTTTCGAATGTGAGTAATTTGATTTTTAAGTAATTAAAATATATTCGGGCTTCTTAAAATTGAACATACCCAAAATTACGGAATTCACTAACTTGGCCCTTATTGTGATCTAGTATTGTTTTAACAAGTGCTTTGATGAGCTTGATAATGTGATAAGTCAACTTAAAAATGCATTGGAAAAAAAATGATATATAACTAGCTTGCATCCAGGTTGGTGTAAAGGTGGCAAATGCCCTCTCTAAAAAAAGCTTTCAAATGTTCATTTTAAAATATGGGATTAATGGGCCACTGCAGTGATTTTTCACATGAGGAATGATTTAGATTTACCATATTAAACGTGCTCTCAATGGAGACTGAAAAAAAAAAGAGAATCCTTTATGTAAAGGAAAACCCCGTAACTAATTTTTGGAAAACTAGTTGAAAAATCTTTTGGAATACTTTTATTATTATTTTCCTGGGGAAAGCAAATGCCAAGCATTTAATGATCAACTTTTTAATTAGATTTTATATTATTTAATTTTTTTCAGCTATTAAAATCTTTTTTTCCACCTGATGGAGAAGTGTGAAAGCTAATATTTGATCCTGGGCTTGGCAATGTGTGCAGTGAAAATTGTTGGAAAACTTATAATTTAGAGCCGAGGACAGTTGAATGGGTAAAGAGAATATTTCAGTCTTTTCTCTGGAAAGGTATGAATAGACCTACTCAGTTCCAGTTTTAAGTAATTTTCACTGGGGAAATGGAGAGTTAAACTCTCTGATTTGTTTCCTGGAGCATCCTGTTGAATTTATATTTTAAAACAATTTAATACCTGCTTGCTTTCCAAATAACCTGGTGGAAAGTGAACCCCATATCTGTTAAAGTGTTTGATGGATGATTCTCCTAACAGGACATTCAAGATATGACTCACTGATGCCAGTTTCCTTCAGTACAAAATCTTTTACCCTCTGGCACTGGAGATTTCATGGTGCCATATCCTACCACCCTGGGTGATGAAATAACATTTCTGTTTTGTTTTTTTGCCAGCCCCAGAAGAGGAAAGCTTGGACAGGGTTAAAAAAGCCTTGCAGTTGAAAGAGACGGGAGATAAAATTAAAACTTTGGTTTGATGATGCTAGTCAAATAAAAGTCTACCCAGAAGTTATATATTTTTAAAAATCACTTAACTGAAGGCAGGCCATGGTTGTTATTTTACTCTGTCTCTCCCTCAGAGAACAAGTTGGGGAAACCCAGTTCCCCTCTTAGAAGGATTCATATAGAAGTGTGGGGATCCTAGGAATCCTCAGAGAGTGATTCCCGTAGTGGGCGAGGCATTCTACAGCATTTCACCCGAGAAGCAGGGACCTGGTGTGACCCTCCTGTGAGAGTGAGCTTCAGCAATGCTGTAAAAATACTTTATGTTGCCACAGACATCTGAATTGGTAAAACGGCAGTAAGTGCTTTTAGTACTCCATCGAACTAATGGTTGTTTAAAATTGAAAAATACCTCTAAACACTATAAGTCTGAACTTTGTCCAGAAGATTTGCTTTCCCTATTATCTGATCTGTTAGCCTTTGAAATTGTATATCTTGAGCTATCTTCAGCTATTAACCGTTTGTATACTGTACGGAAGCTTGGGCATCCTACAGCCAGGTTGGAAAGGGGGTAAGATTAGAGTCCAAATTCTATAAAGTTTTTACTAAAGTCACTTGGGTAGACCCTGACAATTACAGGAGCTCCATAAATTAAATTAAAAGTGGACTCAGTATGAGCACTAAGTCCAGAAAGATACTCATAAGTAAGCACACAATTTCTGTGAGTACTTCCAGGACTCAAAGGAAGATTCAGTCAAAATTGTTAAATTGAAAGTGGTTAACTCTGGATATGACACCTCCTGATGATTTAGGGAAGTCTGGTTCTAGGCTTAGCTGTTGTGCTGCTATCAAGTAAACATGGAGCTGTGTGTGGTAGGTGTTCTTATTCGTCAGGAGAGGAGCTCTGTGTGAGTGTGTCTGTGTGTCTCCATATTTTTTTACTTAATGGAGTGTAATGTAGAACTTAGATTATAGAGTGAAAAGGGTAAATAAGTGTCTAGAGTGTCTGAGATGATGGGATGGGCCCTTCCTAGGACACTGTATGCTTAAAATATTTGGAACTCTTACCTCTGAGCGCATGTATCCTTTTAGGATGACAAAACTCAAGCATAGGGGCTCGAGCTCACTGTCAAGAGTTTCAAAAATAATGTTGATCAAATACAACATATTAGGAAGAACTATTTCAGGAATTTTTTCCCATCATTTCCTAAATGTTTATCAGTATAGAGGTATGGAGAATTTTGGAAGAATCAAAACCAAGTGAGTAACTACTCATAAATACCAAGAACCTGACCCACAATGAAATTTTGGTTTCAGTGCAGCTAAAGAAAATTTCCAAACAGTGTCCAGCTCCCAGTTTTGGAGTGGAAAAGCACTTTATAACAGCAAATGTCCAATACTTTAACTAGCCCTACAACTGCTAGAAGAAGATGAAAATGAAAGGAATATAAATTATTTATAGTTTGTTTTCTCTTATTAGTCTGAGTTTAGGGTTTGAACAACTAGTGTTGCTAAAGGATGCAGACTTCTACTGTAAGATTAAATGAACTGAGAAACAATTGGCAGGTGTTTGCTGGGGGCTGCCTTCACAGATGCCTTCCAGGATGATTAATAGCAGATTCCATTTCAACCAAATCTTTTAGTAGAGTTAAGTGGAAACTTTAAAAGTAAACTTAACCACTAGCATATGTATTCAGAGACCTAGATTCCTTGTATTACTTAGCAACAGCCTCTTTCCTCAGTCACTGAGAGTTTCTGATGGAAGGGGAGAGACATCTATTTTCCTAGGTAAAATAGACAAGTAGATGATTACATGTCTATATGTGTATGTGTGAGTGTGTGGCTTGTGGATTACTGCAGGAAGGTACTGTTAAATAGTTAAGTCTGGAATGTAATTTTTTTGACAAGTTATTTAAACTTGGTCTCAGCACTGACAGACTAATGCAGACTCATTTCATCAGCTGGTATGTCTCTTATGAACCAGGGTGGTGTGTAGTTTAGTCAGCTGTTTGAAAGCAAGATCACTGTCAGCAACTTACTCGCAAAAGTTTTGTGTCTGTGCAGTGATTATAATGCTTTGTATTGGGAGCTCTGAGAGTAGCTAGGTGGTTGCTGGATCTCTGCTGCAGAGTGTAGCTTACAGGCTCCTTGATTGTTTCTTCTGGTCTCTATTGTCTGAAGCATGTTGAATTTTGAAGGTCATTGTGAGAGGCTGAATTTCTGAAGTGTAAATGTTTGGTTTTAGGCCCACGAAGCCTCCCATCACCAGCAGCAGGCAGCACAGAACAGCTTGCTGCCCCTCCTGAGCTCTGCTGTGGAGCCCCCTGATCAGAAACCATTGCTTCCAATACCAATAACTCAGAAACCTCAGGCTGCTCCAGAAACATTAAAGGATGCCATTGGGATTAAAAAAGAAAAACCCAAAACTTCCTTTGTGTGCACTTACTGCAGTAAAGCTTTCAGGGACAGCTATCACCTGAGGCGCCACGAGTCCTGCCACACAGGCATCAAGTTGGTGTCCCGGCCAAAGAAAACCCCCACCACGGTGGTTCCCCTTATCTCCACCATCGCTGGGGACAGCAGCCGAACTTCGTTGGTCTCAACCATTGCAGGCATCTTGTCAACAGTCACTACATCTTCCTCGGGCACCAACCCCAGCAGCAGTGCCAGCACCACAGCTATGCCCGTGACGCAGTCTGTCAAGAAACCCAGTAAGCCTGTCAAGAAGAACCATGCTTGTGAGATGTGTGGGAAGGCCTTCCGAGATGTGTACCACCTCAATCGGCACAAGCTCTCCCATTCGGACGAAAAGCCCTTCGAGTGTCCTATTTGTAATCAGCGCTTCAAGAGGAAGGACCGGATGACTTACCATGTGAGGTCTCACGAAGGAGGCATCACCAAACCCTATACTTGCAGTGTTTGTGGGAAAGGCTTCTCGAGGTACTGCATTTTGCTTTGCTTTTTTTTTTCATTACGGTATCAGTACAATCTCTGTGATCTAGAAGGTTGATGTGAGAATAGATATTTGCAGGCCTGTGTTATTAGGAGATTGGTGACAGATAAAGTATTACACCTCCAGGTCTAATTCCAGTTTGGTGTGGCTGACAAGTGGTGACATAGTGATTAACTTATTTCATTTAAGAAGTGCCTTGGTGGACTCAGGCCTTCTTTCGGTACATCAGTACTTCTTATCACTGCGAAACCATTAGTTGTCAATTCATTTGGGTGTCTGGACATGAGATTCACTGCACAAATCAAAGAAACATAACCTGGAAGTTGGGATGACCTTGGAATCTCTTAAAACTTTTAAGAGAACGTTTTTTTCCATTTTTCTGTGGTTACTAACATTTCACTAATTTTCATTTTTAAAGGCTTTTAAAGTTAATGTAGTAGCAGTTGTCTCTGGCAAGTGTTAGGACTAAACTTTGGGTATTTTGTAATTGTAAAGAATCAAGACCTAATATGATTTGATGTTGACTAGGAAAGAAAATTAACAGGTAAAGGACTAAGACTTTTGTTTATGGTAAGAGAGGTAAGGAGGCTTGCACTGGGGGGTGGGGGAGTTGGTAATTCTGCTGTCTTTCTTTAAAATGTCCCCCACCCATGTCTGCCAAGCATGTAAACATCACAATAAGTAGCATTTCTCTATGTGTGTTCCATTACATCTTCTGTTGAAACTCTCTCTTTCACAGGCCTGACCACTTAAGCTGTCACGTAAAACATGTCCATTCAACAGAAAGACCCTTCAAATGCCAAGTAAGAGTTAAAATGACTTATCCTTAGTGTAGCACTTAATGCACATTATCCAGAAGGTCTGAGCCAGTCAAATCTCACCTTACTTGAATAGTCGTAAAATCACTGACTTGAGTAAACGTGGTCCATTTGAATTCGGGTTTTATAAAATATAAATGACAGCTTCTATTTCTGTGAGGCAAGATCATTTAAAAATGTAAATGTTTTTGTTAAGCTACATTTCATTTTCCTTGGGCAACAGTATTTATTGTTATAAGAAAAAAAAATTTATTGTCTTGCAAAGGTCGTTGTTTATTTGAAAAGAATAAATGAATGAAGTGTTTTAAATTAACTTCTGGGCTGATGATTGAGGTTGTTTTAACCATAATCGAAGAAAATATGAATTTTCTCCCAAATGTTACCACTTACTGGATTTTTGTCTGCTATCGCCAAATTGGAGCATTCTCTAATGACATAAGTTGTGGTAATGAAAAGGTTAAGAATCTTGCTAAATGAAATGACCGTGTTAGGCGTCAGTAATTCTGGTTTTTTGCTGGAAGTCTTTTTGTGCTCCTTTCAGTTAAATTTTGTTAATGACTGATTTTATTAAGTAAGTGATTCGAATTCTAAGAAAAATCCAATTGGAGGAAGGAAGCTAGTGTCATTGAGTGATTACCTGCCATGAGGCCTTGGGCCAGGCTCTTAATCCACCAGTAATTTTGTGAGGTAGGTATTATTTTCATTTTACAGATGAAATAAATTCAGATAGGTTAGCTAACTTGCTGAGTATTACATTGTTTAGTGAGTCAGGGAGCTGGATTTAAATCCGGGTTTAACTGACTACAGCTCACATCTTTTCACTACTCTGTTGATATTTTTTTCTTCCCCTCAAAATGTAAGAGTCTAAAATTCACCAGGTTTTTATCATGAGTACAATTCTAGGTAACACATGCAGTTAAAATTCAGCTAACTCAGTCTGCTTGCTGACATGAGTAGGGTAATACCTAGAATATAACGTACTTTAAAATGAGTAGAACAGGATAGTCTATATTTAAAAAAAGTTTTCCTCCCTCATGCAGACGTGCACTGCTGCCTTTGCCACCAAAGACAGACTGCGGACACACATGGTACGCCACGAAGGCAAGGTATCCTGTAACATCTGCGGGAAGCTCCTGAGCGCAGCATACATCACCAGCCACTTAAAGACACACGGGCAGAGCCAAAGTATCAACTGTAATACATGTAAACAAGGCATCAGTAAAAGTAGGTGACACTTCAAATTATGTTTCTTTCTTTCTTTCTTTCTTTTTTTTTTTTTTTGCGGTACGCGGGCCTCTCACTGTTGTGGCCTCTCCCGTTGGGGAGCACAGGCTCCGGATGCGCAGGCTCAGCGGCCATGGCTCACGGGCCCAGCCGCTCCGCGGCATGTGGGATCTTCCCGGACTGGGGCACGAACCCCTGTCCCCTGCATCGGCAGGTGGACTCTCAACCGGTGCGCCACCAGGGAAGCCCAAATTATATTTCTTTTGCGTTTCAGATTGATGGAATCTAGATTTTTTTTTTTATAATATATTGAAGATATTTTCACCTGTGTTCTCAGGACTATATTAATGTTCACCTTACTTGTTTCCTCCTGTTGCTAAAGTATGCAAACACGCATCAGTGGACGGTGTATATTAGTGTTGGAAATACACTTTGCGTACATGTATACAGGCAACAATGATAAACTCTCCACTTATTTTGCTTTTAATTCTGTACTGTCTACTAATAACGTCCATGTTAGAAGAGCACAATTTCCCTGCAGCTGTTTTTCAGTGTGTCCCTTCTTCTGTGGGGTTTGAATAAAAAGCTTTAGTGTGTTAGGATTGTGGCAGCAGAAGCCATACTAGGAAGCTGCATCTTATGCCCAGGCAATTTTAACTGTTGTTATTTAATGTTAGGAAGATTCTCAGGCACGAGTGCCCCCTAACTCCTGATAGTATTAATAACATGTCCTTCATAACCTAAAGACAAAAGCAGTGTTACATAATTTTACTTCTCAAACCCAAATCTATAGAGAAAAGGGATAGCGTACCCATTTGAATGTTTAAATGCTTTGCTTACCTTAAATTCAGAGTTGAAAAGATAGAATATTCCAGGGACTTGTGGATAAAATTCAATACTTGCCTTTACCCAGGCTTTTTTCTAAGATCTCCCTAACCACCAGAAGAAAGTGTTTTCCTAATTCTGTATTCTATTATATATGTACTTCATGCAGCAGAAACATCAGATTCTCAGAATAGGTGGCCAAAAGTGAATGGGAAAGTATGGTTAATGTGTTTCAATCTCATTCGTTTTTGCTTCTTTGTAAGTACATTGGGTTTATTATCTAGCATGTCAAACTTTGTTAACTTTACAGAAATTTACTTTTAATGTACATCGTTGTGGTCAGGTAACGAAGTATGTTACATATTTTGATGAGCATTAATTCCATGCTAATATTACCCAAGTTCCATTCTAAAAGATACTTGCTTTTTAATGTAGCAAAGAATTCTTTTATGTTGGTTTTCCCTAGCTCTCTGGAGTTTTAAAATTTATCTATTTTGACCAGTAGAGACACAGCAGCACAAAAGATGTACTATAGTAGAAAACTATCAGGTCAAATGATAAAGATCATAGAGGCATGAGGAGTCAGTATCTAAGTTCGGATTTTGAAAAAATAGCCACACTTTTTCCAGGGAAATATAGCATTTCTGTCTTTGTCTTTGGAGCAGCGTGCATGAGTGAAGAGACCAGCAGCCAGAAGCAGCAGCAGCAGCAGCAGCAGCAGCATGTGACGAGCTGGCCAGGGAAGCAGGTAGAGACACTGAGACTGTGGGAAGAAGCTGTCAAAGCAAGAAAGAAAGGTAAGATGAGGCATCCAGTGCTCACAGCGTGGCTAGTGTTTTCATCTAGTATGCCAAGTAACAAAGTAAAACAGCCACAGCTTAGAGAATTCAGCTTCATGGAAACACTTTAAGGAGATACTGTATGCTAGGAAATACCTGGTAAAGTTATTAGCAACAAAGCTTCCAAGCTTCCAAATAAGTTTTTTTTACTAGGAAATAAAAATTCTTAGTACTTCTTGTCAGGTTCTTTTCTTTTGACTTAATTTTGTTACACATTTGTAGCCAAATTTGGTCCTTTGCTATGTACGCTCAGAGTTCCTTTTTATGTTCATTTTTATGTCAACCTCCATGCATTAAAGGCTCCTTTTTGTGTTTCTAAAATAGTCCTACTCTTAAAGGTAGATGAAATCTCCTTATGTGTACATAAGTTCATTTTCTTACAACTGTGTTATTTTCTGCTCTTTAGTGATCTTTCTGAATTGTATTATTTATTACATATTTCAGGCTCTATAATGCTGATGTCTTTTTTCTCGGTCTCACCCTTAATCTAATTCAGTCTGTCACTGGGGCTGGCATTAGTTTAACATGTATGTACTTCAGTTGTTAGTGACTTTACTGTAATTGTTACTAAAACTGGGCATGGTTTGCTTTTCTCTCGTATATATCTTATAAAGAAGTGGTTGGAGTATCAGTTTTCAGCACAGTTTTTTAACTTAGTAGTTGTAGCTTTGGCTTCTGGACTACTGTGGAGCCGTTTCAGTTAAATCATTTTGTCAGTGTATCATCAGCCACAGGACAGATTCCTAAATTGCGTTTTGCCTTCCCCACCCTTGTCATGACTCACTGTTTTATTTTAAATTCATAAGGAATCCCCTGCATGTAGGCTCTGCTGTAATTCCTTTGCTGTGTAGTTTCTTCCATCCTTTGCATTCATGTAGTGCAGCTATTCCCTTCCTCAGATCCCTTCTAAACATCCTGTACTTGGAAAAAGATAAAAGGAATAGCTTTTCCATATATCTACTGGCATTGGAGGAAAAGAATGCAGCACTTCAGATAGGCTTTCCACTTTGCCTCAGGTGCTGCTTATTCCTGTCTTCCAAATGAATATTTGTCATTATTTTGATTAAATATTTTGTGATAAAGAGAGGGGATAGAGAATGGCGGGTAGGGGAGAAAAATTTATATGTGTGTATGTGCCGTGATAATTGCATAGTGGATTGAAAGCATATTACGAAGGATGCTTTGCTCAGAGAAGAAGTAAGAGTAAAAGTGTTTAAGTTACAGAAAGGGATAGGGTTAGATTAAAAAGAAAACGAAGGGGAGGTGGGGAGATGGCGCACCCACCAAGTAAGTGAAAGCTTATTTGGTGAAAACGGGAGGAGAATACTTCAGCATGCTGCCATCACCTCAAAAGCCAGTCGGTTTTCTCCCTCATTCTTTTCTTCTGCACTCTTCTGTTTGGTATTGTATTTCAGTGTGCTTGCACAATAAGACTCAGTTGTTCAGCTCGTCTCCTGATCTGCGTGAAACAAAATGCTGTTGTATTCCCATTTGTTGCATGAATCTCTTTGGAAACGACCGGTGATGTTAGAAACTTCTGTGTTCATGTTAGTAAATGTCACGTCTGGGAGGAGAAGAGACTCCTGACCTGAAAACCTGACCTTGAATCAGCATATGTCCCTTTTAAATATTGGGCTTAAATAAGGTAATATAAGTTTCCAAACCTGGATGACAATGAGGTCATCATCTCAGCAGCTTTTTAGATAGATAGATTTCCAGGTTCCATCTAAATCTCACAATTGAATTTCCTGGGAAGCAGTTTTTTTCAAAAAAGCCTCCCTAGGTAAATGATTCTGATCATCAGCCAGGTTTGGGAATCCCTGATATAGAGTATGGAGCAATGCCAAGGTTACATCATGCTCATCGAGGAAGGGCTGCTCATTGACTCAAGGGTCCACCTGAGGTGATTTGACCATGCGTGGCCTGCGGGCAGACCTCCATCTTTAGTCTCAAATGCATTTCTCCGTTTTGACAGCCAAGTCACAGCCAGCACCCCCATCTGCCTTCTTACTGCATTTTTCTGACACACCAGCAGGTGGTGCTGAATTTTGTTGAGGGGTGGTGTAAGGGGTGTCACCTGTGAGGGAAGTTTTCCTTAAGAAGTGCCCAGGCTTTGCTGACAACAAGGACCACGGTCCCCCAGCTCACTGCAGGGTCTCCTAGCCTGGCTAGTCCCCCTTGGTATGGCTGGTGGTGTGTGGAATACGTACAGTTAAATGACACCAGGCATAAAGTAGGTGATTATGTTAGCCTCAGAAAGAGAAGAAGAAACGGGAGCGGGGAGGGGAACATAAACCTACTGAGGGATACTTGTTCACTCTAAACAGCACTAAGAAACAACCAGAAACAACAGGATTATTTAACTAAAATGATTTTTCTAAGACCGAAGTAAACAGATGATATTAAAACAGCTTGTTTATCCATCCCTACTTAATGGATTTTTAAAACCTTAACAGAATGTGGCTTCACCTCTGAGAAGGCTTTAGAGTACATAGCATCGAGGACACATACCTCTCTCTGCTAGTTACAGTGTGCCTTGTGAGAAGATTTTTCTGATTATCTGTTACTGTGTAACCATCTGCCCAGCTCTGTGTAAACAAGCTCTTCCAGCCTGGCCTGTGGGTGCTTGGTTCTTGCCGGGAAAGTCTTTAGAATTCAGAGGAACTACATGGAAGTAAGTGGTAGTGAGAATTCTTAGCCCTACTTGATATCTCTGCCCCCCAGAGTGCCTTGCAGAAATTACCTGATCTTCCAGCATCACTGTGAGGTAGGTAAGTAAATCTAAACTCCAAACCAAAAGCACCAAGGCTAAGCCAGTTGCCTCAGTCTTGTGAAAGGCACAGCATCAGAAAAGAGATCTGCTCTCATGCTGGGGTTCCTGGCCCCCAGTCTTGTGCTCAGAAGGATCCTCCCTTCCTGTTGACCACAGGGTAGAAAACTATAATTTAATTTATTAAATGTTTGTCCTTTTTAATTAAAAGAAGTTGATTCAGAAACTGAATTGTGTTCACTGTTTTGAGAGTCTAAAGGCCCTTTTGTCTTCTTATTTTAGAAGCTGCTAACCTGTGCCAAACCTCCACGGCTGCTACGACACCTGTGACTCTCACTACTCCATTCAATATAACGTCCTCTGTGTCGTCTGGGACTATGTCAAACCCAGTCACAGTGGCAGCTGCAATGAGCATGAGAAGTCCAGTAAATGTTTCAAGTGCAGTTAACATAACCAGCCCAATGAACATAGGGCACCCTGTGACTATAACCAGTCCATTGTCCATGACCTCTCCTTTAACACTCACTACCCCAGTCAACCTCCCCACCCCCGTCACTGCCCCAGTGAATATAGCACACCCTGTCACGATCACATCTCCAATGAACCTGCCCACGCCTATGACGTTAGCTGCCCCTCTCAATATAGCAATGAGGCCTGTAGAGAGCATGCCTTTCTTACCCCAAGCTTTGCCTACATCACCACCTTGGTAAACAGTATTATAAAATCAAAATATGGGTTCAAGTAAATATTTACCAGCAACTTACTTTTAGTTTATTAAAGCAAAAAGTAAACCATGAAATTGGGAGATTTATTACATTAGTTAATAATAGTGTAGTAGCATTATTCTCCAATTTGGCTGGGATTGTTCAAAGTAGGGTGTGTATGTCACTTATCACTGGACCACTTCAGTTTAATCAGAAATTCCTTTTAGCTGACAGCATTGCTTAAACAGGATAGTAGTTGGCAAGATGAAATGCCGGAATTAAAACCAATCATGAAAAAGCAAAACCCATTTCAAAATTTAAAAGCAGCATTACTGTTTTTGATCCCAAGAAATCATTTTATTCTGAACACTAGCAGAGCTCTTCTCCCCATATATACAAGGTGGATGGCTGATTTTAACCTGAAGTTCTGAATCCAGGGATTGAGAGCTAGTGTAAAATGTATCTGTGTTTGTTGTTTTTATGAGTAAATACATGCATTGTCATAATAAAATGCATTTCAGAGAATATGCATTTTACCTTTGGGAATATGTTAATTTCAGGCAGCATTCCCTATGGGAAAGGTGATACCAGCTCTGATATGCAAAGCATATGATAATTTATCATTCTATCTTCAACATATAATAGGGATTGTGACCTGATATTTGGAGATGTAAATATTGCTCAGCATACTAATCCTGATGGAATATAGCATTGTAGTTGACTTTTTAAAAAAATTTTAAAAAACAAACAAACAAAATATACACATTGTGTTTTGGTAAGAGAAGGCCGCAGCTGACAGAGGAGAAGTCAAGTGTGCGGACAGGCAGACTCCTAACAAACGGAGGCCAAGGGGACTCCTATTCAGGGGTCGAGGAGTACTTTGGAACAGTTAAAGTATATTGCTTTAATTGGAAGACGCTGGAGGCACTGGGATGTGATATGCCCCTCTCTCTCCCAATCAGAGCCTGTTGATATTTCAACAGGGAAAGGTGTGTTAGTTGCTCACTAGAGTTTACGTCTTATATTAAATTGTATACAGTTTTTATTCTAACCACTAACTAGGTAGTATGCCCCTTCAGAACAAGCAGTGTATCTTTTTTTTTTTGATTTCTCCTTCTGTTTCTTAAGCATTGTGCAGATTTGTTCAACTTTGTAAATATGGACATCACTTTTTTTTCTTTGAGAAAACACTTGTATCAGCTTTGTCGGGTTTTCAGGGAGACAGCTGTCTGCACTCCCTGCAGAAATCCAGCAATGATTGTGCACGTTAAGACATGTGCTTTTTATTTCTTAGCAGGATGTTTTATCTCTGTACATAGTACAAAGTAGAAACCAAAAGCTAGGGAGACAGATACTCTTTACACCATCATGTCACACATTAATGTTTTTAAAGCATTGTGTTTTGAAAAAAAAGTTACTAAAACCAAGGCGCTGTGATGATTTTTTTTTAAGTTGCAATATGTTTTTGGTTTTTTCCTTTTTTTAATCTTGCAGTTAAGAGAAATGGACATTAGTTGTGTTAATCTTGCAGAATGTTTGCAGGACTGACTATCAAACTGGATGACTTCCATTTATACCCCACTGTGTCAGTTCAAGCATCAAAATACCTTGCATCTGAGGCAGACTTCCTACATCAGGGACAGGTATCTGTGTGTCATTATACAAAACAGTTCGAGGGGGTTGAACTACGTAGTAAAAAAATAAAATAAATAGTACTTAGTGTAAAATAATTTTATAAATGATCTTTTGTACTTTAGGACATTAAATTGTACAACTTTTGTATATATAAAAGCTTAGGAACTTTCTGTTTAGCAGGAAGGCAACACATTCCTACACTTTTAATGTATATGTTTGTTATAATGTCCATGTAAACATGCCCTATGTTTGTGCCTTTTAATTAGTTTGTCTCAATAAACAAAATGTAGAGAAAAATATGTAGCTATGACTTTGTTCCAACTGTTCCTATCCACAGTACCAAAATGGTTTGTTTTTAATATGTAGAGCATTATGTGTGGACTACTGGAAGGACTCGTGTACGGAAGGCCCATGCGTGGCCCTGCTGAGGTCTGGATTGGGCAGGTCTTGGCCACATTTGGAGGAAGCCAACGTTTCCTGGCATGCAGCCCCAGGACCGAGTTTTGGCTCTGCCTGCTGGGACCTGTCGTCTCTCTCTGGCTGGGCTGGCAATCACAATCCTCCATGATTGAGATGGCCCCGGCTTCCTCCACAATGGCCCAAGGAGCAGTCCTCAGTGGGGGCAGGTGTGGACCCTACCCCCAGGCTAGAGTGTGGTCGTCAGAACCCTAAAAGTATTAGTTCTTTAAAAAAAAAAAAAAAAAAGATATATACTAGGAATGATTGCTTTATCAATTCATTGTATAATAAACAGGAGTGAGACTTCATTGTATGACTTCAGTTAAAATGATATTTTGTATGCATTCTTTATTCACTTAAGCTTGTCTGCAATAATAAACCCACGTCGTGTCTTCTTCTGGGAGGGAGAGAGTTGGCAGGCTGGGGGTGGCAGTGGGCCACTGAAAGCAGGGGCCGAGTAGGCTGTGTGGTGAAATTCTCCTGTCTTGGAACTGGAATTGAGTTTTGATGCTGATGAACTGATTCAGCCAAGTGTTGAAGGCAAGACGGCCACCGCTCACGAAAAAAGCAGAGAGTTTGTTTTTCTCTTCTGGTTGTAACCTGGTTGAGAGCTTCCCCTTTATCAGATTGGCAGCTAAACAGTTGTATTAGATCATCCTCAAATCTGACATCCAGCCTGTTACGCTCTAGGGCTCGCTGCTTGGCCTACATTTGCCTTTTATTGTGTATCCATTTCCCTCCTAAGGTGTGCTCCTAAACGAAGGTTTCTATGTAAGCAGATGGACGATTTTTCCTGTCAATACCAGCACTGTATTACTAACATGCAAAAACTGCAGATTTATTTTGACAAATTAAAGTTAACCGGTCACAAACGTTATGATGGATTGCTTAATACCTCAGAAGCTTCACCATTTCACCATATGATGATAGAGAAATTTTTGAAGCACTGCTTCTCCAGGTGTACACGTCTTCATATTGGGCTGGAGAGAGAGGGAAGGACTAATGTCAGGCCGGTTTGACCACCGAGAAGGGAGAGTGGAAATGCACCAGACTGGCTGCAGTAAGAGAAGTAACCTTCTCCAGTCAGCTTGAGTAAAGCCCAGAGCAGGTGGGTTTCAAACATTTCTTTGCATGCTCTAAACCCAGTTTCTTTACTTGAAAAGGGTTTTAGGCTTGGTTGCCTACCCATTTATGTTCAACTAGATTCATCAGATGTCTACCGAGTACCAACAATGTGCCAGGCACTGTTAGGCACTAAAGGGCATACAAAGGTGATTAAGACATGGTTGCTGCCTCCAAGGAGGCTAAGAGAGATATGACAAGTACTCAAGTGACAGTACCACCAGACAGCAAATCAAGATGGATCTGACACCATTTTTTAAAAAGTTTTGGATACCTACATCTGTTTCATATATAATTGAGGCTTTCCAAACTTCCTCTGATAATTGCTTTAGTCTCTTTATTGACTCAGTGAAAACAGCTGGAGGAAGAGTTCCTTATGTTGCTTTTGCCTGGAATGGGAAGTGTTATTTCACTGAGTTGCTAGTTAACAGTCCTGGCTGTCCAGGTGTTTCCACTCTTCTTAAGGGGCGCTGCTGTTTGGTCCTCTCTGGAGAGACCTGGGTTCGGGATGTAGAGGGAATGGTGGAGGTTTTCCCTGTAGTATCCTCAAGTATCGTTGCATGGAATGGTAATCACTTTACCCTCCCAGGCTTAATAAATCTGGCCTTAAGTCCTGCACTCTTTC
>NW_006790633.1:1624219-1637289 GCF_000442215.2 Lipotes vexillifer | reverse complement strand
ACTCTTTCCTCTCTAAAGAGTCTTGTAGCCTGAAAGGATGCCATTTGTCCCCATTTGGGCCTATAAATCTCCACAACTGATCTGACCCTGGCAGATTACTGGATAATCTCTCCCTGTCTTGTAAAAGTAGGGGCCAGGCAGATCAGTGCGTTATGGTTCACGGCTGAATACTGACTGAGTTTGTGCATTGATCTGGACTCCAGCTTCTCTTGGCTGCTCACTTTGGGGCAATCAGAGGCCCATGTAGTTCCCAAGAAAGGAATGGAGGGAGGGTCCAGGGCTCTGCTTTGGATCTTTGTGTGATCTAGCCCTCCCCTTGGACCAGCCCATCAGGGGTTGACTAGTTAGCTCTCTTCTTCCCAAGACAGGCACTTGACCCAGATCTTGGCCTTGGACCGTGAGGGTCAAGTGTTCTTTCCTTTACAAAAACTGCCCTGGCATGGGAAGGGAATGGAGTTTCACACGTCAGATTCTGTATCACCACTGACTTGCATCATAGCTTCAGAAATTTTCTTCATCCCTGATGATCTTTAAGTTGACATCCCACCTTCCCAACTGTTAAATATCTCTTTGAAAAGTACATAGAAGAACTTAAAGTCACTCTTCTCATTGGAGTGAATCCTTTCTGATGTGTATAACTGCCAACCGTGCAAGAAGAATTCTCTTGGGTGTTTTGGTAAATTTACATTGTTTATGGAGTTTTCTCAAAGTGAGGTCCACCTGCATTTGGCGGTGTCAGCCCTTTCACCTGACTGTCATTTTTTCCTAAATACACCTGTAAAGAGCCTGGGCAAGAACTAATATGCTAACGGTGGACATTTGAGGACAACTTTTCATTCTGCCAGTGAGCGATTCCTTTGGCACAGCAGCTAGAGAGGATGAGGAGACCAAGGGAAATGGAAAGGACATGCCCTTCTAGTGACTGGTTCGGCAGCTCTGTCTGGCAGTCAGTGCCCAGGTCCAAGGCTGGGAGGAGTAATGTACCAATTCCAGAGGCTGCTCATGGAGAGGGGAGCCAGCCTCAGAGACTGGGACAGGAAGCTAAGTCTTTGTCAACCTCGGGCAATTGGGAGGCCACCAAAGCCATGGTTCTTACAGAGTCAGCCTAAATCCACTCAGAGATCAGGCTTGAAGGAGCCTGGATCCCCAAGGCCCCTGGTCATGAGCCAAGAAATTCCTAGCTTTGTTAATGGTGGGAAAAGAGCCAGAGAGAAATCAGCTTTGCTTATGAGGTGAGGGAGAGAAGGGAAAGGGGGAATTTGGAGGATAGAAAGAGGCCCAGGGGGGCTTCCCTGGTGGCGCAGTGGTTGAGAACCTGTGCCAATGCAGAGGTGAGGGAGAGAAGGGAAAGGGGGAATTTGGAGGATAGAAAGAGGCCCAGGGGGGCTTCCCTGGTGGCGCAGTGGTTGAGAACCTGCCTGCCAATGCAGGGGACATGGGTTCGAGCCCTGGTCTGGGAAGATCCCACATGCCGCGGAGCAACTAGGCCCGTGAGCCACAACTACTGAGCCTGCGCGTCTGGAGCTTGTGCTCCGCAACGAGAGGCCACGACAGTGAGAGGCCCGCGCACCGCGATGAAGAATGGCCTCCACTCGCCACAACTAGAGAAAGTCCTCGCACAGAAACAAAGACCCAACACAGCCAAAAATAAATAAATTAATTAATTAAAAAAAAAAAAAAAGAAAGAAAGAGGCCCAGGGAAGCGGGGGAGAGAGAGATTTTGGAGAAATTGTCCTTGTGCTTCCTGTGGTGTCATCTCCACCCTGTCCTCCTCCCCTTTCCATGCATCTGCCCCGAGCTGGACATGATTACTCAGAGGACCCTGAGACAGGCTGCTAGTGTAAGCCAGCTGTGATGATTTCAGCTCCAGTCAATGGGCAGAAAAGAAGACATGCTCTTCTTAGCCAGAAAAAAACAAAATCAGTAGCTGAAGAAACAAGGCAAGATTCAGGTGATTAGTAGGGAATCCCCACCTGTGGTGGGGACCCAGGAGCCACTTCCAGCTGAGGAGGTAGGGGTCCCCCTTCCTGAAATCCTAGAGCTTCATCCCAGGAGAGTAGGCCTAGACTCCAGGGTGGCCTGTCCCACACAAGTGGAGTTCTGCCACTTTGCCAACACCAGAAACTGTGGCTGTCAAGGACGTCTGAGGGAGAAGACTGGGGAGAGGGTGGAGTTGTGGAAAGAGGAAGGAGATAGAACCTTTGTATATTCTGTCCCTTAGGCCTAGAATGTCCTCCCCCAAGCAACCCTCCAACACATTTTCTCTGTTGTGAGCCACTAGATATCCTTCAAAATCTAATTAAAATGTTGTTCCCTCCGAAGCCTTCCCTGTAACTTTTAGGCAGTTGGTTCGTTCCTCCCTGGGATACAGGCAGAATTGGGAGATAGCCAAATAAAGTGCAGGTAGTCCAGGGCCCCGCAGAAGGGAGGCTAGTTCCTAAGTCGGACTGTATATTCCAAATGTTTTGCCACATCCCCTAAATCTCTGGTTCCAAATTAGTGGGACCATGGCAACCTGCTGCTGATTTGCCCTTGTATCAATGAGTCCCGATGTTCAGGAAGCCCAAAACACAAGGCACCAAGTACCAAGGCCAGAAACAGCAGCAACAGGTAAGTGAGGCCCCCAGAAGATCCAGAGCAGGGCAAGACCTGGCGTAAGGGACAGCTGGGAGGTGCTGTAATACAGGGTTGCAATTAAGAGCAGGGGCTTGGAGTCTGACAGGCTGGGGTGTAAATCCAGGCTATGCCAGTTGGAACTGTGTCCTCGGGCAAGATATGTAACCTCTCTGGCCTCAGTTTCCTCAGCTGTAAAGCAAGGATGATAATAGTTCCAACCTAGTAAAGTTTTTGATAGATCTAATTCATGTAAAGTGCTTAGTACAGAGCCTGATATAGAGGAAGGAGCCTCAGATTCAATATACCCCCCCACCTGGTCCTCCTATACCCTATGTAGTAACAGCAACATCAATTCCCTCAGAGGCACCAACTGCGTTCTCCAAAAGAGCAAAGGAGCTGATTGCCTTCCTTCATGGCTTCCCCATCTCAGACGCTGAGATTTTGAGGATTGGCATCTAGCATGGGAGCCAGAACCTCATCTCGGGAAGGAGAAATTTAGATGGGAGACACATCTGACCAGCAGCTAATTGAAGGCTGCCCAATATGTGGCAGGGAGGGCTCAAGTTACACCGAGGAAATAGTCACCAGGTTGGGAGACATGGAAAATGTCAGGATATGGGCCTATCAGAGAAGTCGTTCCATCTCTCGTCATTCACCAACATGCACTATATCCAGAGAAGTCGCCTGTACAGTTTCCCTCTGCAATCTCACCATCCTGACAGAGTTAGTTCTTATAGCTTGCTGCTAGCCTGGCACCGGCCTGACCTCCTTCCTTCCCAAGAGGAAAGGGAACACCACCACCTACCCAGGCAGGATGTGGGAGAGAAGCCTGACATACTTCTCAGGCCTGCTCGCTCCTAAATCAGCCCTCATCAGCTCCAACCTGTTTTCCCGAAGGCGTCCTGGACTCGGCGCTCTGAGAGAGGAGCCCCGCAGAGCGCGCGGCAAATGTGCGTTTTGTCAGGGATGGGTCAGTCAACCTACTACGGTGCCCAAACTGCCAGGCCTAACATCCGATGCCCTCCACCGTTTGGCCAAATCTACTTCGCCTGCCTCGTCTCCGCGGTCCGCGCCCCCGACCCCGCCCAGGGTAGACTACGGTTAGAGCGGAGGCAAACAAACAACTCTGGGCGTGTCAGCCCCGCCCCGACTAGAGCACTGGGGAGCCGGGATTGGTTGATGTCTCCTGCGTTCTGATTGGTCGGGTGAGGGAGCTCATTCACAGGGAGCATTGCTCCACTCCCGCTGAAGTTTACTCCAATGCTGCTTCACTTTCTACACTCTGCACAATAGTTGTGCACATTCTATGTAAATAGATAAAATTAAGTTCTATGATGTGCCTCGCAATATAGTGTTGGCTCCCTGAAGGATGGCCGAATCTGTCAGTTTATCGTATTCCATTTCCAAATCACACATGTGCCGGTGCATGGACAGAAGCTGCAGAAGGGCTGTGTTTTGCCTCTCCGGGGTGAGGCTACGGCTTATCCCGGGATGCCGTTTGCTGCGTTAGCTTTTCAGAAGAGCTATTTTCCCAGCACCGATCCTTTCTATCATCTACACTTATGTTTCACATTTCCTTGCCTTCTGTCATGCTGTTCCATATGGTAGGAATGCTTTTCCTTCTCATTCACTTGTTTGTTTTTTTTTTAATGTGGTTAAATATTCCTGCTCACTAGGTCCTCTGGAGAAAAATGCTGATGGCAGGGCTTGGGCAGGGAAAACACAAAGTGAACCTGGAAGAGCTCTGAAAAACTTTTTATTTGGAAATAATTTCAAACTTACAAAGAGCTGCAAAAATGAAAATAGTGCAAGAGACCCCCGTATACTCTTTACTCACATTCACCTATTGCTAACGTTTTATCCCTTGCTTAATCACATATGGGCTCTCTCTTTCTATATAATTTTTTTTTTCTGAACCATTCCATGGTTTTATACATCATGGACCTTACCTCTAAGTACTTATGTGTATATTTCCTAAAAATAAAGATAAGCTCTTACACCACAGTCGAGTTATTAACTTTCTACATTTACACTTATATAATACTTTTATTTAATTTGCATTCCAATTATGATCTGATTATGTCCTTGAGAGCATCTTCACTCCCAGGACAAGGCCTAGTCTAGGGTCAGGTGTTGCGTTTAGTTGCTGTGTTTCTTTAGTCTCCCTAAATTTGGACCATTTGTATAGCTGGCTTTTAAAAAAAAAATTACACACCCCTGCTTTTTTTTTTTAATATAACATTCTTCATTTTGTGTTTGTCTGATGTTCCCCATGATTAAATTGAGATGATTCATTCTCAGCTGGAATACTGCTGAGGCAATGTGTCCACAGGATATCATATCTAGAGGCACATGACAGCCCTCTGTGCCTCATAGGTGAGGTTACTTTATTTTTTATTTTTTTTACATCTTTATTGGAGTATAATTGCTTTACAATGGTGTGTTAGTTTCTGCTTTATAACAAAGTGAATCTGTTATACATATACATATGTTCCCATATCTCTTCCCTCTTGCGTCTCCCTCCCTCCCACCCTCCCTATCCCACCCCTCTAGGTGGTCACAAAGCACCGAGCTGATCTCCCTGGGTGATGTTACTTTAGATCAGTCAGTCAAGACACTGCCTAGTTTCTCCATCATTTAATTACTGTTTTCCCCCTTGCAACTAATAAGAAGTCTGTGGGGAAACACTTTAAGATCATTCAAATCTCCTCCTCACCATCAAAATTCCCCTCTAGATTTAGCATCTATTGAAGGTCTGATGCAGTCTTTACGGTGATGGTGGAAACATCTCTGCACAAGAAAGTCAGGATGGGAATGTATCAAAAGAACACAAGGAGCCAGCAAATGGCCAAATCCGGAACAACCTAAGCATCAAAATAAATAATGATATGGGCTTCCCTGGTGGCGCAGTGGTTGAGAGGCCGCCTGCCGATGCAGGGGACGCGGGTTCGTGCCCCGGACCGGGAGGATCCCACATGCCGCAGAGCGGCTGGACCCGTGAGCCATGGCCGCTGAGCCTGCACGTCCGGAGCCTGTGCTCCGCAATGGGAGAGGCCACAACAGTGAGAGGCCCGCGTACCACAAAAAATAAAAAATTAAAAAATAGAAAAAATTAATAATAAATAATGATAATAATAAATTATAAGCTCTTGGGAATTCCCTGGTGGTCCAGTGGCTAGGACTTGGCGCTTTCACTGCCATGGCCCGGATTCAAACCCTGGTCCAGGAACTAAGATCCTGCAAGCTGTGCAGCACAGCCAAAAAAAAAAAAAAAAAAAATTATAAGCTCTTGAAGGAAAGGAAGAATCCATGAAGACATAAATAAATGAATTAGTGTATCCTGCTGCTCCTTTAATTCTCAGTTCTGCTTTCTGGGGAAGCAGCCCTGCAGTGGCAGCTGTGCCCCTTTATGCTGTCACACCAGCTGTGCTGCTCCTTTGACCAGCCACCATAAGGTGACAGTTCCCTGACTAGGGAATGGAGCTGAACCGAGCCCTGGCTCTACCTCCCCCTACCCCAAAGGGAGCAGGCCCTGCAGCCTCAAGTGTGGGACCTGGGCTGAAGGTCTGGACCCTAGGAACCCAGTCCTGTCAGGGTTGTCTTGCCCCGAGGGGCTCAGTCCTGCCCCTTGGGGAGAGGTTTCTATCTTCCTTTTTAAAGAGATACCTGGTGAGTGAAATCTCCCTCAAAGATGTCACTCAGCCCTTTAGGGTCCTCCACCCACCACCCTGGAACTAGCTGTGGTATAACCCCAGGGAGGCTCTTCCGCCAAAGAATGAGACATTTTTGCCATTTCTCCTAGTGCCCAGAGCTCGGCTCAGGGGCTGAGGAAGTAAAGCCAGCTGCCTCTCTTTCCTTTCCTGGCCATTTACTGGTGCAGCAGAGGTTCCCTCACCCGAAGCACGAAGGAGCCCTCCCCGGAACTGCCAGGTCCAAAGGCTCCTTCTCCACCGTGGCCCTGCTTCCCAAGTCCCCCAGGAATATGCATCCTGCCCCACCCCCAACCTCTTCCACGGATCTTCATCACTGGAGAGAATCAGATCTGAACATCTGGATGAAACTGATCGCAGGCAGACCTCCTTGGAATTAAAAGAATGACAATAAGTAAAACAGGCATCATTCATTAAGTGTATTAGAGTGAGGAGGAGCAGACTTTGCAGCCAGACCACCTGAGTTCCCCTCCTGCCTCTGCGAAGAAACTTGGGCAAGTTACTTAATCTCTCTGTGCCTCAGTTTCCTAGTCTGTAAACAGGGCCTAATGGTAGTACCTAGCCCAGGGCCGTTGAGGAGTAAATGAGTTAACAATGTAAATGTTAACTGGTATTATGGGTTTAATTTATAATTATTATAATTGTTATCTCCAGGGGTATAGTGAAGTGCATGGGCTCTGGAGTCACAGGCTGGGTCTGTGTCTTGGTTCTATCACTTATTGCTGGACCTTGGGAACACTTTTGACCTCCCTGTGTCTCAGTTTCCACATCTGTAAAATAGAAATGGTAATAACGCCTGCCCCTTGGTGTTTTTCTGAAGGCTAAATGAGCTAAAATGTGCAAAAATACTTAAAACAGGGCTAGACATTGTAAACGTTCAAGAAAATTTATCATCATTATTTTTAACCTAGTGGGGAGAAAGGTGATATTCTTGTCATCATTTTAGAGATGAAGGACTCAGAGAGGTTAAGTAATTCGCCCAAGGTCACCCAGCTTGTAAACAGATACAGCTGAGATTTATTTGTACCCTGGTCTGACTGGTACGAAGGTCTGGGCGCTTAGCCACTACGCTATACTTAGCGGGGTTAGAGGGAGTTTAGGAGGAAGAAGGAATCTGCTGCTTCAAGCTGGGATTGAACATTTAACCTCTGAGAATGTTTAACTCCAGGCTGGCTTTCCCCAGGAGCTGGTCTGGTGCAGGACCAGGGGACCTCACTGCCTCAAACTCTTGGTATTGTCAAGAAAATAAAAATAAATGTTAATATTCTATTTTTAAATTCAAGCTCGTGCCTTCTCCGCAGATTCTTTAGTGCGGTGTTCCGGGCCATGCACTGTCACGCCCTCCTCACCTTTCCAGCTTCATTTTGCTACGTTACCCACCACCCACCCTGCACTCTGGCCACCGTGGATATTTACCCACATCCAAATATGCCTCAACATTCCCTCCTCCGTGCCTTTGCTTATGCGATGCCCACAGATGGGAATGCCCTTATCCCCAGTTAAAATCTTTTTCATCTCCTGCCTCTTTTGCACAGCGAAAAAGCCAACTGTTCAAAGGTGCTCTCTCTGACCGGTCCTCCATGAGAATTAACCTTTTCCTTCCTGGGCAGCCCCAGAGCCCTCTGCTTACACCTTGATTTTAGTAAGTGTCACACTCTGCCTTGTATTATTTTGCTAGCTGCTCCATATCCACCTTGCCCTTAGATCTGGAGTGGGGGTGAAGAGGGGCTACATACTGTTCATTTTTGGGGTCTCAGTATGAGTACACGGGAAGTCAACAAAAATGGTCATGCAACTGGATTGAAATAGTCTAAGTTAGACAAAATTATGGAGGAAAGTTACTTATATTTAACTTTCCTCTTTGCAGTCATATATAATGATTTTTTTGGCGGGGGGGCCACACTACGCAGCACGTGAGATCTGAGTTCCCTCGCCTGGGATTGAACCTGTGCCCGCTGCAGTTGGAAGCGTGGAGTCTTAACCACTGGACTGCTAGGAAGGTCCCCATACATAATGATCTTGAAAGCTATATATATGTATGTGTGTGTGTGGGGGGGGGGGGGGGGGGTGTGTGGGTGTGTGTGTGTGGGTGTGTGGGTGGGTGTATGATTATAAAGGAAAGTATGTTCAGTGTAGGAAGTTTGGGAAATCTGGGAAAATATGAAAAACACTAACAGTAAAAGTTATCTATAAAACCCTCATCCAACAGTTGTTAACATGTTGGCATGTTTTTTTCTATGTTTATAACTAACTAAATAAAAATTACTAAATAGCCTCACATTGCATATACTGTTTTGTAGCCTTCCTTTCCCATAACATATTTTGGATATTTTAATAGACATTTAATATTCTTTAAAAACAACTTTAATGGTTGCACGGAGTTCCATTTATCTACACCTAATCTCCACCCCACGACCTTGTACAGGACAAGCTGACAGCCTCTGAACAGAAAGGCAGGACCCCTGGAGCCTTACAAACAGTTACGAACGAAGGGAAGACACATGGTTTTTGTAAGGGCAAACCAGGCATGTCTCACCACCTGTCAGAAGTCAGTTCTTTGGAAAATATTTACTCACTCATGGGGCCAGCCGGGCCTTGGGCTGGGAGGTGCGGGCACTGAGACAGAAGACACCCCCTACCTCCCAGGAGCTCGTTCAGAGACCAGCTACAATACCAAGTGCTTTATAGAGGCTGGCAGGATGGACAAAGGGACGGCATGGGAACAGTTTGTTACACAAGGGCAAGAGGGTTCGAAGGAAGTGCCACAGGTGTGACATTGGCAGGGGCACTCTGGGAAAGGGTAAGGGTCCCAGGGAATCCTTCTCTCAGGTGGGAGTCAGACTGGCAATCCCAGAGGCATCCATTTAGTTATTGTCCTAGAAGGGGGTCATTTACTCATTTTGGGGGGCCACTGTTTCCACGTTTCACCCATGTGTTCTTTCAAACCCCCGAAGTGAAATTACCAATTCTTTAAAAGTTTCCTCTGAGTTTCTTACTCAAATCAGTGAAGATGGAGAAAGGGATAGGATGACGCAGATTATCTGGATGTTTACCCCACTTTCTTTCCCACTTTGGGCCTTGTTAAGCTACCTTTGGTGGTTCGAGGAGGGGAGTGGGTCCCCTGATGGCTGGGACCACGTGGTTGCTTCCAAAACCTCAGCCACGCGCTCTTCTCACCATTCAGGCCTGCCATTTGTCCTGGGCTGGGGAACTCCCCAAGGGAAACGTCCTGTTGGGGGAAGGGCCTCCCTAAGGCATTTAAATTTCATTCTCCCAGCCCTGGGGAGTCACCCACATCTTTTCAACAAAGCAGAGACATCACCCGTCTATGCTTTAGAAAATAACTGCAAGCATTGAGGAGGACGGCTTGAAAGGCAGGGGACCTGGTGGTCTGAGCAGTGGGAATGCAGAGGGGAAAGAGTCCAGAGAAATTCAGGAAATAGTAAGCCCAAGTTTACTAAGGGGTGTGAACGTGGGAGAGGAGAAAGGCAGTGTGTGAAGTTGGTGGCTTGAGTGAATGGGATGTGCCCTCTCCCAGGACAGAGAATTCTGGCACAGGAGATGCAGAGATGAAGGGTTCCAGACCAGCCATGCTGAAGGTGAGGCAGTTGTGGTGCATCCTGTCCAATCAGGAGTTCAAGAGAAGGGGCAGGTGCAGGAATGGGCCATCAACACACTCTTTATTATACCAATACCAGCACTTATTGAACATTTAAGGTGCAAGGCACTGTTCTGGGCACTTCACGTGTGAATTTGTTTAATTCTCGGCACAATCTCTTGAGGTAGGCACTGTAGTGAGCCCCAAATACAAATCAGGAAACAGGCACAGAGGGAGTTAAGTAACCTGCCCAGAGTCATGCAGCAGCAGGTGGCACGGTCAGGGCTTGGTACCCACTCTGCTCTCTTCCCTCCGTGAGAGCACCCTGGGAATTGCAGGATTTACGGAAAAGTGAAGAGGACTGTGCCCTGGCAAAGCCCCTGAGGCAGGCAGAGCTGAAGTAATGAAGGAGTTGGTTGGAATTCCCTGGCGGTCCAGTGTTTAGGACTCGGTGCTCTCACTACCGAAGGCCCGGGTTCAATCCCTGGTCGGGGAACTAAAATCCCACAAGCCGTATGGCGTGGCCAAAAGGAGAAAAAAATGAAGGAGTCTGTAGGAAAATCAAGAGGATAGGAGGCCTTGGGGGTGAGAGTCCCCTCAAGGAGGAGTTAACGGCATCCCAGGTGACAAGCGGGCCCAAGGGTGAGGGGGGGAGGAGGCCAGTGGGTTGAAATGACTGGGAGCTGCTGGTGGCTCCTATGGAAAGGTTATGATGGGGAAGAAAGCTGGATTTCGAGGACTGAATGGGGACTGAGGAAGCAGAGAGAGGATGTAAGATAGGTTTCTTCTTAGAGGAAGTCTCCTGATGAGTGGGCAAGAGAGAAATAGGGCAATGGCCTGAGGGTAGGGCAGGGTTGGGGTACGGGTGTCTTACCAGGGCACATTCTGTAGTGTTTGTGGGTATGAAGCGGGGCGGCTGTGGCGGGGAGGAGAGAAAAAACTGGTAGAGTTTCCTGAGGCAGGCAGGAGCGTTGGGCTTGAAAGCAAAGGGACATCTCAAGCTCTGAGATGAGCAGAGACAAGAGAGGCCCAAACCAGGGTAGAGCCAGGGAAACAAAGGATGGGGAGAGTGAGGAGGAAGGAACAGGCCTCCATAACCAATAGATTGCAGGGGAAGGGACATTTCGGACTGAGCTTTCCAGCTGTGAAGCCAGGGTTGGGGTGGGGGAGGCTTGGGAAGGAAATGCTCCGGACCTCTTGCCTCCTTGCCTCCTTGCATTTGGGGTGTCCGAGGCACCTGCAAGGTGGAAAGCCTCTATAGGCAGCTGGGTGTGAGGGGCTGGAGCCCAGGAGGGTGGGCTGGCCTGGGGTCCTGGGGAACATTCAGCTCAGATGCAGTGGTGGGAGCAAGCGAGGTTACCCAGTGGGGTGTGAGAGGCAGGGAAGGAGTCTGAGGAAAAGCTTCCAGGCTTTCCTGAGGGTTTAAACTGCTGTATCCTGGCATTTAGTGAAGTGCTTTGCAAGGGGAGATAATAATTTTTAATTTACTAAATGAATAAAAGAGGAGAGGCATTGTGCATGTTCAAACACTGTGTAAGTTTTTCTCCTGTGACTGCTCTCTTCCCTCGGAGCGTCCATCACGGTGATCGGTTTCATTTGATGACTATATGAGTAATACATGAAAAGATTTTGTGAGCACTGGCCTCCCAGTGTAAACAGCAAAATCTCCAAGTTTGCAGGTGCATTTTCCCAGCTCCAAAATGCCAAGGTGACAGGGAGAGGAACTGCAGAGGGATCTTGCAGGTAAGCAGAAAAGTGACAGATGAACTGCACTGTGGGCAAGTGTAACATAATCTAGTGAGGAGGATAAATCCTGAGCTCTCGGTTACCACTTTGGGAAAGGAGACAGGAGTCAGCAGGGAGGCATGGGTCAGTCCCTCCAGATTAAGGGTCTTTAACCTGGGGTCTAGGGACCACCTCCTGGAGTTTCAGGGGCCCCCAAAACTGAATGTACCACCAAGTGAAGGGGCCTGGGGACAGGTGGGTGGGAGAGAGGAGATCCCCGGGAGAGGGTTGGGAAACTGGCCCTGGAGCTCAACTCCACACGCTAGTTACTGCTGGGCCTCCCCAGAGGGTATGGTTCTGAGGTTTCTCCCTCTCCCAGGTTCCCAACCTGCTGAAGAAACTTACCCTCGACATGCAAATGATGGAAACACACGGGTGTCTGGGGCACTCTGGTTTGTGGTTTTTACCTTCAGATGTCTCTGTGGCTGAGCACCGGCTAGGGGACTGCAAGCCCTCAGGGGAGGAGGGGAGAGGGAGCTGTTCCCTAAGATCTGTACCCAGATGGGCAAGTGGGTCTCTAAGGCACGCTTATCCAGGAGGAGGGTGCAGGCCTTGGCAAGCTGTCTGGGGGCAGTGCTGGAACTGCATTCTGGCCTTCATCAGCCTCAGATCCATTCCTTAGGTAGCTCCTCTTCAAAGCTGGATGCTTGGCAGGTCACCCACCACCTGCCCCACCCTACCCACCCCCCAGTTGGAGTCTGAAACTAAACAATGTGGAAAAGAAGAGCCAAAGTTGATGTCCCATCTCAGGGCTCAGACGCCCCTGAAGTGACCTGGTATGTTTGAGAGGAGATGGGGAGATGGCAGGTGACATCTGATGGTGTGATTGGGTACTACTTTGATTTCTTGACCTCCTCCCCACCATCTCCTTTGACCTCAGCCTTTTATTTTGTTTACTTTCCTGAGCCCTTACTCCCGGGGGGCCTCCCTCCGCTCCACTACAGGTGTCCCAGGTCCCAGATGCGCGTCCACATTCTGCACCCTCTCGGGCAGTCCGGCTCTTAGGTCTCCCCCGCCCCCAGCCGAGGTCTCTGGTCTCCCTCCCGGCGTCGCTCCCCGAGCAGGGTGGGGCAGGACGCCCCGCGCCCACTCTGCCCGGGACCGAGACTCCCCGCTCACGCCCTCCGGCCCAGCCGGGAGTCCCCGCGGCTGCTGCGGGGGTCCGGCGGGGATCCGCCTCGTCTTGGCCTGGCAGCCCCCGGCCCCCGCGACTGCGTTACTAGCGGACCCCGATACCGCTTCCCTCCTCCCTCCGAGGGGTGTGCATCGGAGAGGGTCTGGGGCCCGCAGTCCCGCTCCTCTCCGCTAAGCCCCACTTGTGGCCCCGCGGCGGCCGCGCACGGACAGCTGCATTTCGCGCC
>NW_006790633.1:1617657-1623738 GCF_000442215.2 Lipotes vexillifer | reverse complement strand
CGGCGCCGCCCGGAGCCCCTTCCCCGGCCGCTCCCCCTTGTGTGTGTGGGCGCCCCTCCGCGCTTGGCCCGGGCCGGGTGGTGGTGGGGCGCTGGCTGCTTGGCGACGGCTGGCGGGGGGGCGGGGCGGGGGGCGCCTGACGGGGCCAGAGCTCCTTTTAGGAAAAGGGGAGGTTCGCTTCCTGTCCCCGCCGATGTCACAGGTCGGCTCAGCTTTTTCTGGTTCCACCCGGTCCCCTGGGAGCTGCATCTCTCGTGGCTCGGCCAGGGAAAGTTCACCAGGCACCGTCCCCGCCCCTGCTTCCCCCCCCACTCCACCCCGTCCGGCCCTAAGTGCCCAGGGCTCTAAGCTCCAGGGGGTTGGTGTCGGCGCTAATTCTTTCTTTCCTCTTCATTTTCTGGTTGCATTGTTGTCTTACACCTAGCACGGGCTTTCCCGTTTCTTTTCCCGTTAAAAGAAGTTTTAGTTCCAAGAAATGAAATTCCTGGAGAGGAACTTGATTTAAGCGGAGGGAGGTTTTAGATTTTCCTTTTTGTGATGAGAGTGGAGGGTGACTGGGAATTTATTAAGTTGTCCTAGAGGTGATAGAGGATACAAGACCTTCTCACTCCCCACCTGACCCTCCGGCAGGAGCATCGCTGAGCACGGGGAGGAAGCCTTCCTGTTAGTTATCCTGCAGCACCCTGAGCCACCCTGCTCGGGAGAAGGGACTCAGGAGGGTGCTTGGGCCTCTCATTCCTTTACTTTGCCAGGCATGCTCATCTTTACAGCCTGGGTGGAGCTGGCCAAGTGTGCCTGAAGGAGGTGAGGGACACCAGGAATTCCCCTCATGAAGGAAGTTGTCTCACCGTGAGATTTGGCCCCCTTGGGATCAAGTGTGAAATGGGTCCCTCTCTGTTGTTGGCAGTCGAGGCCTTTGGAACCTCAGTTTGAATGGAGGATGGCATCCCTGAGCTGGAGAGAGAAACCTGGCTCAGGTCACCAGGAAGCTGGAGGGTGTGTGAGGGACCCCACCCCAGCTCACGTTCTGCAGCTGGAAGGAGCTGGAGACAGGGGATCAGGAGTGGGGCCTCGGGCCTGGGCACATCCTTAAATAGGAGAGAGACCTTGGGCAGCTAGGATGGTCTAGGGATGATGATATGATGGGGCAGGGGGAAGGGGCTTGGGGCCAGAGTTGGGGTTATGGGTCCCTTTGAGAATCCGGTGACAACTCTAACTCCCCCCTCCCTCCCTCTGACACGTGTATGTGTGTAAGGACACATTTTGTATGCAGTATCAGAAGGTCACTGTGCCCCTTGGAACTGGGGCCCCTGTTGAGACCCCTGATCTAGAGGCTGTGGTCCAGCCTAGGCCATTCAGAACAGTTCCCTCCTTTGTGTCGGGTCAGTGAATAGTCCCAGGGTGCGGAGAGCAGACCTCTCAAGAGGGCTTTTCTCATGACCTTCTGATGCAACTTTGGGCTGTGGCCATAGAGACCTAGAAACTCTGGACCAGATCCCAGCTCCCTACAGCTAGCCAGAGGATGGGGGCCGATTCAGGGGATGCGGGTTCGTGCCCCGGACCGGGAAGATCCCACATGCCGCGGAGCGGCTAGGCCCGTGAGCCATGGCCGCTGAGCCTGCGCGTCTTCTCCAGCGCAGCCAGCCTTCTCCAGGGGCTGATTTTGCTGTCTATGTGGTGAGAAGCCTCTGGGCACTAACTGGGCCAGGGCCACAGAACTGTTGAATTAGAGGTAAATACAGGGACTAGGGCGAGGGATGGATATTCTGGTGTTTCAACAGAATAGGAGCCGGGTGCTTTAATAGCCCCAGCTCATTCTTGGGGCCACGGGGTTGAGGTGGGAGAAGCTGCTTCAGTGGAGAGTGTAAGTGTGAAAGACAATCCTCCTTTTGAGGAGGTCTTTGGGCAGTTGTTCAAGGCCAGGATCGAGGTATTTTAGGTTCCTTAGATCCTTCTGGACTAGGCAAGTCGGGGCCAGAGGGAATGGCTGTCACCATCCCCAGTGCACCCCCAAGGAGACCTGGCCTGCCTTTTCTTTCTTAGCCAAAGCTCACTGGGCCCTGGGCTGCTGCTCAGGTGTTGGTGGCATTTATACCTGGGGATCTGGAAGAGCCTTTAGTAGGATCTGATGTCTGTGACTTCTCTGCTTGGTATTGAGAAGCCCTTCTTAGGTTCAAGTGCCCCCAGACAATGGTAGTTCATGGAGACTTTTCTTTGCCTAGCAAGCAGTGTTGAGCATGTAGTAGCGCTCGGACTAGTTTGTTCCTTCAGAGCTTCCTACGTTTACTTTGCCCTTATGGATTTCCCCGATCCTGGCAATAAGCAACATAGGCAGGTGTATTCTGGAGCCTCGGGGGGCAAGAAGCTGGGAGTCAGACAGGGATCACCTCTGACTATACAAGGTGGCCTGGAGGAGGTGATGTCTCTGTTTTGTTGGCTCTTAGACTTACAGGAAGTGAGAACCATAAAGGGCTTTGGAGACACTGTGGTCCAGGGGTCCCTGACTTGGAACTTGGAAGTTGTGTTGGTGGGATGTAAGGTGACTAGAGATTCGCATTCATCGGTGGCCAGGACTTGTCTGTCGGCCGCTACACCGGCTGCCACAGGTTGGTGAGTTTAGAATGCTGGTTATGTCGGCTCACTCAGTTCTTCTCTGATGCTCTCTGCTTTTAACCTCCCGGTAGGCATCTCTGATGTGTCAGAGTAATATAATGGACTCCTAATAATGCAGCTATAGCTCTTATCTTTAAAACAGGTCATAAATAATAAATAGAGTAACAATGCCTGTCAACATAAACTCCCTTTTCATAAAACGTGAAATGCACTGAGGAATGATTGGTGGGATGAAAACTTTCCAAATCCCTCTAACCTCCACCCCCAGGAGGCAATCCGGCCACTCTGTGCCCATTTCCATAATAGCTTAGTGGTTTAGAATGCAGGATCTGAAGTTACATACATATTCCCAGTTGCAATTCCAGCTCTCCATCTTACTCTATGACTTTGTAGATGCTTCAGTTTCTCAGCTTTAGAAAAAATGAAAGGAGATCTATGCCAGACAGAAGCTGCTATTATTATTATTATTATTTCTTCACTTGGGTGCTAATGTTCTGAGGCTTCTTATTGCTAAGGAAGATCTTTGGTAAAAACGAGAGGCTGAGGCTGGCTTTTGGAGGGCTGGGATGGGATAGGGTGAGGCTTACATTTTGAGCAGAGGGGAGATGACGAGCTGAAATGTCAAGGGATGACAGAGAAACATAGTTGAGGGCAGAATGACCCGGGGTTCGTAGCCCTGCTGTGGAACCAACTCTTCCCCCTTCTCTTTGGAGAATTTGCCCTTTAAGCTGGTGTGGGGGGGCAGGTGGGGGGAGGATCATAATCAGTAAAAAGGGTTGAATGGCTTTTTATGTTAATGCTAATATTGGTCCTGGAGGAACGGGCAGAAGGGGCCTGGAGGAAGGGGGTCTAGTGGGGGGAGGGCAGGCCCAATGTCAGTCAAGAGTGGAAGCTGCCAGGGGCAGGTCAGGGGTTCTGTGAAGCAATAGGCTTGGGAAATAATAATTCCAGCTCTCACTGAGCACTTGCTGTGTGTCAGACCCTGTTCCAAGTGCTTCTCGTGGATCAGCTCATTTCATCCTCACAAGATCCTATGAGATACTTTATTTTTCAGTGAAGAAACGGAGATATAAAGAGGTTAAATGACTTGACCAAGGTCACATGGCTTGAGACTGGCAGAGCCAGGATTTGAACCCAAGAGGCCTGGCTATAGAGCTTACATCTTTAGAGAAAGTCTCAGAGAGACCCCTACTGAGCCAAGGGCTGAGAGGCGGGGATGCTGGGTTGGGGGATTGGAGGGGTTACGTGCTCTGGGTGAAGGGATGATAATGCAACATTCAAGCGTCATTGGGACGTGCCTGGAGGGTTCAGCCTAGCGCAGCCTACTGAGAACCACTGGCTAAGTGCCAGACACTCTCCTGGGGCCTGACCCTGAGTACAAAGGTCACTAAGACATGGCCCCTGTCTGGGAGATGGCTATAGCCTAGTTGGGGGGATAAACATGTCAGCCTAGAACTCTAGCTGCCATGGCAAATGCTGCACTGAGGCGAAGCGCTGAGGAAGGGGATGCTTTTCCAGCCAGAAGAGGAGCTGGGACAGGGAGGGCTTCCTGCAGGAGGGGGCACTTGAGCTGAGTGAGGGTAAAGGTGGCTGCTGCCCCATGGGCTTTTTTTTTATTTTTTATTTTTTTCATTTTTTTTTTTTGCGGTACGCGGGCCTCTCACTGCTGTGGCCTCTCCCGTTGCGGAGCACAGGCTCCGGACGCGCAGGCTCAGCGGCCATGGCTCACGGGCCCAGCCGCTTCGCAGCATGTGGGATCTTCCTGGACCGTTGCACGAACCCGTGTCCCCTGCATCGGCAGGCGGACTCTCAACCACTGCGCCACCGGGGAAGCCCCCCATGGGCTTTTGATCTGACCACAGAGTATATCGCTCTCCCACTCTGTGAATTCTGAGTAGAACCGAGGGTCGAATTTTCTGGATCCTGCAACGCCCTTGTCTTATTTGGCTACCTTGATGCTTTTGTGGTTTTTAAAGTCACCTCCTGTACTGCCTGCAGTGAACATGCTGAAGAAGAAATAAAAATCTTGTACGAGTTGTTGCTCAGAACACAGTGATGCACTCTTGTCTCTCCGTACTTAGAAGCAGAACCGGAGGCAAATGAATGTCAACTGCAGAGGAAGGACTCGAGTAAGGTCTGAGGACAGTGTTGCAGATAGGATGTGAGATGTGAGAACAAGTGACACAGGAGCGGAGGCGAACCGCCATCCCCGAAGGTCTTTAGAAATGGCAACAAGTTCCATTTGCCTTTGTGGTTTAAGAGGTTTCATCTGGAGACAGGAAGATGTAGAGGCCCCTCGAGATCTGTGTCAGCTCAGCAACGCGAGGGGAAAAGGAGCTGGAATTTTTGAGCTAGAATGTTGCTCGCATCTGGCCTAACCCCTCCTTTTACCATTGAAGTGACTGAAGAATGCCCATCACCCTAAGTGGCTCATTCATTAGTTAATGAGCCAAGACACAAAGCACATCTGCCCAACAGCTGTGTGCTGCCCTGTGTCAGTCCCTGTCAGAGGGGATGCATTCTGGGCGCACTCCGCAGCCCTACTGGATGGAGTCCACGCCTCGTGAAGAGGGCTGCAGGAGACCTGCAAGTGGTTGACCGCTTGTCTGGCTGTTGGCACTAGAGAAAAGCTTCAGCTCCTACTCACAAGATGTTTCTGAGAATGGCCCAGTCGGAGCTAGCTAGCGGTCTTCTTATTCACCCGCCTGGCCCAGCACCTAGATGAGCTTCAGGCATACCTACAGGGCCTTCAGTAAACTTTGTTGAATGAAGAGTAAATAGCAGACGATCCACAAGTTATTACTCTTTTACCAAACACTTGTTGGGCCAGTACATTTACCATTTCAATTCTGTTTTGCCCAAGCCAACAACTGAATCATTACACGATGCCCCCAGCAAAAGAGGGAGGCATCCAAAAGCATGCTGGGGGCAAGAATGATGAACAGAACAGTTTGGGATTTTTCTCAAAATGTATAATTCTTTGAAAGGGTTTCAAGGGCAGACCTTATGTTCATTTATGATGACTTGCTCTCTTTGTTTGTTTGTTGTAGTTGTTGTCTTTGTTCCCAGCATGAAAGTAAAGGCTGCGTTTTTCGAATTTAGGAAAAGCATGCGGTCTAGCCATCTAAGCTGCGTAGCAAGCAAGATGGCTGCAGAGATCTCCAAAGGGAGCAAGGCTTGCTCTCATAAGAGAATCTGCTTAAGAATGAGCCAAACATGAACCGGTGCTGGAAAAGGAATTGAAAATACTGGATGGTGAACTTTACTTCCTGGGGTGAATTTAAATTAACTTGTGCAAATTAAAGAAAAGCAGCAGCAGCAGAAAACCCTGTGGAGGATCTCTTGTTTCCTCCTGCCTGTTCATCAAGGAAGCATCGGGTTTTAGCAGGAACCTGCAGAACTCTGTTTTTCCCGGCGACCAACACGCTAGATCTGGAGCTCTGCGGAGAAGGTTCTTTGTGGTCGTGT
>NW_006790633.1:1609310-1617067 GCF_000442215.2 Lipotes vexillifer | reverse complement strand
GATCAGGCATAGGAAATCGTTATTTCACTTCGTTCAGGTCTGAGATTAGTTTCGGTTTCAGGCTGTACCGGGAGCTGAGAGAGAGAGAGAGAGAGAGAGAGAGAGAGAGAGGGAGAGAGAGAGCGCGAGAGAGCGAGAGAGCACGCGCGGGAGGTAGGGCGAGTGAGAGAAGTGAGCTGGGGGAGTCTCACCATTGGCTGCCACTAGTGGCAAGGTGGGTGGGCAGGGAACTCCTGTGCTGAGCAGGGAGAGGAGGAAGATGAATCAGAGCTGGAGTCGGGGAAGGCGGCCATTGAGCATGTGTGTGTCTATGGGCTTGGAGGCAGCGTAAGAAGGAAGATATCAGCAAAACCCCACACAATTACAGGACTACTGAGCTGGGAGGTTGTAGGGAAGCTGTAAAACACGGATTACCTGGATGAGGTGGGTTTTCCATGAGCAGGTGCAGAGCTGAGAGGAAAGCCAGGTGTAAGTGTGCCACGAGGCCTACACCCACCTTGTACCGGTATCCTTAAAACTTGCGTCTTCTTGCGTTTGAGTTTCCTTTAAAAAAAAAAAAAATGAGAAAAATGAGGGTTTGAGAGCTGATAGTTGAGAACTTGCAGACCTTTGCAAGTTGGAGCATATTCTAAGACGCTGTCTTCAAGCTGTCGTTTTTCCTGAGACGGTTTGGGGCCAGTCTGGTGGTTTCACAGGGCATCGTTATCCTAGAAAATCAGCACTTTTCCTCCCCTGACCGGATGTGGGTGTGGCAGACACAGATGTTTCATCCCACCTTAGCAGTGCTAGAGCATCATTGCATTTTATTCCTCGAAGTCATAAATTCATTTTATTTCTAAAAGAGAGAATCACTGAATTTCAAAGCCAGAAAGGATTTCGAAGATCATCCAGATGGCTCCTATAGAGGAATTTGTGGTCCTGGGTCATTAAGCACCTCGAAAAGAACTATGGTATGTAGTTAAGAACTGCAAGTCAGACTGCCTGTGTTTGAATCCACCCTTGCTAGTTGCTGCTGTGTTCTTGGGGCAAGTTACTCAAGCTCTCTGAGTCTTAGTTTCCTGACCCATGCGATGGGAGTAATAATATCCCCTAATGGTTGCTAATGAGGATCACTTATTAAGCCCTTAGCACGTGCTTGGCAAATCGTAAGTTCTCAATAAAAGTTAGTGGCTGCTACTGCTGCTGTTGTTATTATTATTGTTATTATCATCATTTCATGAAATCACGTGGCTAGTTAGTGGTAGAGCCAGGGCTCCAGTGCTAAACTCTTTTTATTCCTAGCTCTCTCCAGCCTGGCCATAAGATGATTTCATCACAGTCTTGAAATACACAAAGAGCACTGATGAAAGTACTTGTGTAGAAATCTTCTGATGAATGAATGTTCATAATAGAGCTGGAAGAAATGGGCTCAATCCATGTATTAGACATAGTTAGACTTTGGGCATGAGGGCATATGTTTCCCAAATAATCTGTGTCCACAAACATCCTTTACTAGTGTTCAGAGGTTTCCTAAATGCCAGAATGGTTACCTCTGCTGGAAAGGTTGGGGTGTTTCTCAATATTTTTGTTGAGCTCTCCTCAAATTGGAAACATCCATTTCAATGAGTTGTGGTGGCAAGCAGGCTTTTGGGTGTAATGGAAATATTTCTGTAGCCTGGCTGCTATTTATCCAGGGTGAAGACAGTGCATGGTTTTCAAAACTGCGGGCTTGGTGGAAGTCTACATGTCTTAGGCCAGGCCTGCACAAACGCCTTCCCAAATGATTTGCACTGACCTTTTTTGCAAACTGCTGACAGCCTGGGAGCCTCCCGAGGGAGCCTGAACTATTGTTGAGGTGGGTGTGATCCTTGGCCTTGAGGGGTCTTTTGACACCTTTGGTGAGGTGGTATAAGGCCGTTTTGGTATATTTTCTTGGAATATGAAAACAAATGGAAATTAATTTTGTTTGGCAAATGCTGCAACATTCCCTTGAGATACTGCCACTCTCTGGGGCTTATAGAATTGAAGTCTGTTTTTGATGCTTATCCATGGGACTTCTCAAATTTCCATGCCTGAGGAAGGGAGCGTGTTACAGTGTGAAATTTCTGAGTGTGCGATTTGGAGTCCAAGATGAGAGATCCAGGCTGAGCTCTGCCATGTATGGACTGTGTCATCTGTGTTGTTCTGAGCAGATCACTTAATTTCTTAATTTGTACTTTTCTTGAGGTTAATCTATTATTGTACCCCGGCAACAAATGGCTTTTGAACACATCTGTTAACTAGAGCTGGTAATAATAATCCCTGTTGCACTAGATGGTTGTGATGGTCTAATAATTATAACATTTTTATTACGTAGTTATTGCATGCCAGTCACCTTCCTGTACATTTTAAGAGTATATATTTACTTACTCAGCCCCGTATGAGTATAGTATTATTTACCACTTTCCATGTGAGGAGACGGAGGCTCAGAGGGTTAAGTCAACGTGCCCAAGGTCACACAGTCAGGAAACCGAGGAGCTGGGATCTGAACTCAGAAAGCCAGGCTGCTGAGTCTGTAGATGGTGTTTCCAAGAGGGCTTTGTTGTCGTGTTGCACTTCTTACTCCTTGACTGTTCCTCTTCTTATTTGACAAGCTGAGGGAGGGATAAGCTGAGCCTGGAGGTAGATTAAGTGTACAGATCACAGTGTTGGAAAGAATGAGGAGATGGGGCATATGAGAGCTTTTTTTGGAGTTATAGGGAAACAGCTGTTTCTAAGTTTGGGACAGAGCTGAAGAGAGCCGACAGGGACAGAGAAGGACATTTTCTGGGTGGATTTTTACTCTCTGCCGTGAGGGGCCGCGCTGTGGATTTAAGGGCCGTGTGTGTCTTTGCTCTCCTATCACTTTATTTGGATAGGGATCTCCTATCACTTTCCTGTCATTTTATTTGGAAGCCTGTCTTTACAGCCCAACTCAGCCCTCAGCTGTGACAGCTTCAGAAACTTAGAACTAACTGCCCGTGGATACAGATAGCAAATTCTTGAGGCATGAAAGGCAAGGTGAAGGGTGGGCTTTTTAGTGGAAATTCTGCTTTGTTATTGCATTTCTCTGAAATGCATATGGGGGTGAGCCATGGAGTGGCTGGTGTTCAAAGGAGAGAGAATTGGGAACTTGGGTGACTTCCTTTCTTCTCATGAGTTAACTTAAGAGAATGAATCATCCTATTAGCTTTCATCTTGGAAAAGAAGAAAGAAAAGAAAGCACGAGTGAGTGAGATGGCATTTGACTGAAACCAGAGGCCTTCTGTGTGGGTATCCCAAGGTAGAGGCCAGGCCGACGCAGAGGGTCTTGGTGGCTCGAGCCAAGGGTGAGATAGCCCCAGGGGATTTGGGAAGGGCTCCCAGCTTTGTGCCACTGCCACCTCCAGCCCTCTCCATCCCCGTGAGGCTCTGGGGAGGGAATAAGCCTTAAGGGGAAATAAATTGGAGGGTGTGTCATTTTTAAATGGCAAACTACTGGTGAAATTCATACATAGCAGTGATAATTTTGAAGATAATAATGTAAAAAATCATCACATACAACTAGAGACACTGCAAACATAGTTTTGACCTTTAGGGATGTGAATGGCCACTTGGACTCCACCCCATGAAGGAGGTGGGGCCCTCCCTGTGCTAACGCCTGACTCCCCTGGGACATCTTTGGGGACCTCTTGTTCTCCTTAGAACTCAGATAGGAGCCTTCCAGGTGTGAGTACTCCCTGCCTGCCCCGCCTCACCCAGAAGCCGCCCTGTTTGTCTCTGAGTTTGCGAGGAAGCTGGGGGGCACATCCTTTTCTGAGCCACTCTTTGTGACCTTTCTGTGGACTGTCATTTGGATTGTGAGCCGAGGCTGGAGTCCCCAGAGGAATTCAAAGTCCACCTGGGAGGGAGGGATTGCAAGAAAACTCCCTCAGATCAGCCCCCCTGGAAGCCCAGTTTAGGAATGGTAACACGGCGGCCGTTTTCAGACACCCTCTGGCTTCATGGCAGAGTTTCCCCAGAGCGGTTGCTTTTCTCCGCAAGGCCCCGCTGCCCCCATTTTGCCTCGTTTTCCTTCTTGCCCCAGCCATCAGCAGTAGCTACTGTTAACAGCTCCCATGTGTAAGAGGACTCACTCATTTCAAGCATTTCACTTCAGTCATTTAATTTAGTCCTTTACCAAACTATGAGCCAGGGATTATTGTCTTTTTAGATGTGGGAACCAAGGCTGAGGGCTAAGGGGTAAAGTAACATGCCTAAGTAATACAGCCACTTACTGAGTGGGATGTGGTTTTTTTTTTAAACTTTATTGTAAAAATTTTCAAATAGACTCCAAACTGAGAGAGGCTAGTACAGTACATTTCCACGGACCCATCACCAAAGTTCTTCGCTCCTTTGTGGAGAAGCCCCTGCTCCAGTGCTTCTGGGGCCGCGGCATAGAGCAGACACCTTTGTGTGAATTAGAAGGGACCCTTTCTCCAGGGTATACAGCTTGGTAAGCAGAGCATAGGCTGGATTCCAGCCCCATTTGCCCCTTTGGATGGGCACCTTGTGCAGTGAACAGCCCGTACAACTGTATGTGGTGGCCCTACCTGCCTCACTTCTCTCCTCGTCTAGCTTTTGGCAGAAGGAGACAGAGTGATGATTTCTCTGGTTGGCCCTCAACTACATGGGGTCAGGGGGAAAAAGCTCAGCTGTTGGGGACTTTGGGGGCTAAAATAAATTAAGCAGCAGTGTAATTCCCAGAGGAGATAACTCTTGCTGCAGAAGAGGGTGAGGGCAGATGGGCCGTGTCTTTTGCTGCTCCTGTGTTCTGCCAGCCACCTGCTCTCTTGATGACTCCTCCTTGATGCCCTCTCCCCTCCGTTCTGTGCCCGGGGCAAGGGAGGCACTTGTGTGTGGCCGCATGGCTGGCAGGAGGGGAGCTGGTATGAAAACGCAGTGCGAACTCAATCTTGGCTGCTACCCTCCCAGAGTCGCTGGGACAAGCTGTCTTTGCCTCCTGGAAGCTTACCTTTTCTTGGGCTCAGTTTAGCCAGTGGCTGGGTGGGAGGTCCTGCTTTCACACCTGTAGGACTGCTCCTTTTAGTGCCAATATAGGGCCTGTGGGCCACCAGATAGGGCGCATCTTGAGGAGAGGGATTGGGTCTTTTTCACTGCTGTGCTCTTGGCTGTATGGACACGTTACAGCATCTAGTCTTGATGTTCTAGAAATATTTGTTGAACAAATGAATGTTAGACAAACAAATACAGCCTCCTGCAGACCAGAGAAATGTGCTGAAGGGCCCCGGGTGAATGATTTGTGTGTTTCAACCAGGAGAGAAGCTAGACTGTGCTGCAGTAATAATCAAACCCTGACGTCCCAGTGGCTTGACACCATCTAGGGTTCATTTGTGCTCATGGAAAGTCTGACGTGGGTTAGACAGCCCTCCCCCACCTGTAGCCACACCATCTGGAATATGGGGCCATCACAGTTCCCCAGCCCCTGGCTCTTAACTGCCTTAGCAAGGAACTGACACCTGTTACTTCTGTGTGCATTTAATTTGTCAAGAACTGGTCACGTGGCTCCAACCTAACTGCAAAGGAGGCTGGGAAACGTAGAGGCGCAAAGGGTTGTCTTCATGGTTTCAAAGGAGAGGATTTTGTATTTCTTGTCTCTGGCTTTAATCCACTGGAGTGCCTCCAGCCTAATCACTTATCCTCAGTTATAATTTTTTTTTTTTTAACACTAACAAGAAGGGAGCACCTGCCACTTTCTTTAATCCAGGGAAGGAGGCAAGAGATGGCACTGAAGGAGAGTCACATCGCAGGGATTTTAACCTCTCCTTTACTACATTTTGGTCATGTGGTATTCATTTAGTCACTCCACCTTTGTGAGCCTCTTTCCTCATCTGCAAAAGGAGGATAATTATCCACCCATCTGTTAGTTCAGACTCTACTGACTGCAAGTAGCAGAAACCAGCATGAGCTATTTGAAGCCACAGGGGAATGGAGGAATCAAGGGCAGGAAATATGGCTGGCCTCCCAAGTGCCTGGAACTGGAGGATGCCACTGCGTCTGTCGATGTGTGCCAGATGCCATGGGTCCTCAGCCCCCAAATATACCCATCCTCCTTCCAGTAACTATCAGACTGAATTGTATCTCAGAACCTTGATTCAAATTCCTGAGGAAAGAATCTGATTGTTCCTTTGTGTCAGCTGTCTCCTGCTGGTCCAAGCAGTGATGGTCAGGAACACATGGTCATGCAGTACCACCGGGCTTGGGGGCTGTCCCCTGTGAATGGGGATGGGGGCAGTCCTCAGAAAGGTGCTGGTGCTTACCTAGTTCAAGGGTTGTCGAGTTGATTGGATAATGTCTGTAAGAGCGCTTTGAGAACTATAAAGTGCTGCATAAATATGAGCTGGCAGGGTGGTGTGGGATTTCTCGTTAGGAATCTTGGAGATCGCACTGCCCTGAAGGGGGATGGGAGAGATTATAATGCTCTGGGAGAGGATTTAAGTTTTGGTGGAGGCAGGGGAGCTGTTTGTTGGAAGGTCATGGAGCGGAGACTGGAGGGAGTGGACAGGACCAGCGTGGGGGCATTGCCAGGTGTCAAGCTACGATTATAGGCCATTAGACCGTAACATTGTAAAAGAGGGAATACTTTGAGTGTGCTTTCACCTGTGTAAATATGAATGCCTCAGTAGTTGAAACTGTGATTGTGGAAAGGATGTTAGCCCAGATTATGGCGTTTCAGTCCTCGTCCGACACTGCCCCAGTGGGCTGTGTGACTACGAGCAAGGCTCTTCACCTCTTTGGGCTGAGTTCTGCTCTTTGAGGATGCTGTGTGCAGCATATGCTTAGGCCATGTAACATGGGGATTAAGGCTTGGAGTCTGGAATGAGACAGCTGGGTGTGAATCCTCCTTCACTTGCTAGCTATATGACCTGGGGACATTTCCTAACCTCCTCCAGTCTGTTTCCTCACTTGTGAAATGAGGATATTCACAGTACCTACCTCATTAGGTTATTGTGAGGGTTATATGAAATGAAAGCTCAGTAAAATATTAGCTAACATGATTAACGGAAGCCAAAGCTGGCCGATGCCAGGGACCTGTGGCCGTGTGGTAACACTGTGTGCTCCAGGCCTCTTGAGTCAGAGTGAACATTAGGACTGTGGGGAGGGAGGGTGGGAAGCTGGGGGTGGGGGCTGGGCATGGCCCACTAGAGGTAGCCTAGGGGGCTGATGCTCAGGGCTTTCTAGTAATTCAGTTCCTCCCTGGAGGCCTGCGCCCTCCTCCCGACCTGCAGTCGCTTCCCAGCCCTGGCACTGGGTGGGCGGTTGGCTGGATTCTGGGAGTTCAGTGACCCCTTCCCTGCAGTCCTGGGAGGCCCTGGGTCTCAAACCAGATCCACGTTTGGGATTAAAGTGCTTCCCGTGGTGAAACTGCAGATCCTGGAGAGTTAAAAAATAAATGAAGAAACCCTTCCGACCACAGAGCAATTTGAGGGCTGAATTATTCAGAGGCCCAGCTCCCTCCGGCTTCTCGGAGGGGGGCGGGGGTGGCTGGGAGGGACCGGGAGGAGCGTGGGCCTGGCGAGGCTGGAGCTGCCCGGCTGCCGCAGTCAGGCCCGGGGTCCTGGCGGCCCGCGGCTTCAGGCGGAGGCCGAGCCCAAGCCGGCCCCTCCCGACCTCCCTGGCCGCTGGGCCCCGGGCACTGCGAGAACGAATGACAGAAAGAGGTCGTGCGGGTCCCTGTCCCCGTGAGCGGACGGCCGGCGGGGCGGGGAGGCAGGGCCCGG
>NW_006790633.1:1607023-1609300 GCF_000442215.2 Lipotes vexillifer | reverse complement strand
GGGGGGGGGGGAGCCTTAATCCCCTTTCGTCCCCTTTAGGAGGATGTTTTCTGATTTGAGGAAAATCGGCGCTTCCAGCAGCTGCGGGGTGCAGGAGAGGGGTGTCGGGGGCCCGCGGGGCCCCGGGGAGGGGGTCAGGACGGGTGTCCCGGCGCTGCGCCGGCTCCGGGCTGTCGGGAGGACTGTGGCCATGGCAACCCCGGCCGGGCTGCGGTCAACACGGGCTTTCAAAGGGGGCCTTGTTCCCTGTGGGAGCCCTTCAGTTGCAGCCAGCGGGCTTTTCAGACCCGGGGAGGAAAGGGGGGCAGCGGGGAGGGGGTGGCCTGGTGGTGAGGAAGTGTCACTCCGGGTCCCCTCCTCCCCCCGCCCCAGGCTTGTTTCCTGGAGGCCCCAGTTTCCACAGCTCCTGCTTCTGGAGAATGAAAAGAAACGTAAGCATGAGGAATGTGTTCAGTCTCCAGGCAACAGGGTGTGTGTGTCTGTGTGTAACTGAGGGGAGGGAAGGAAGCTTGGAAAAAAAAAAAAAAAATCACTATCCTGCTGGCCTCCAAGAATGGAAGACCTCGGTGTCCTAGACCAGCGGTCCCCAACCTTTTTGGCACCAGGGACCGGTTTCGTGGAAGGCAGTTTTTCCACAGACGGTTGGGGGGTTTGGGGCATAGTTCAGGCGGTTGTGCGTGCGATGGGGAGCCGCCGATGAAGCTCGGCTGTCTCGCCCGCCGCTCACTCGCCCGCAGCTCACCTCCTGCTGTGCCAGCTGGTGCCTAACTGGCTGCGGGATGGCTACCGATCCGAGGCCCAGGGGTTGCGGACCCCTGCCCTAGACGGATTTTAGCAAGCTGGCCAGGGCCACCTGAAGCAGATCTTTAAGACTCACTCATCCTTTGGGCAATGAATAGCAAATGAGAAAATATCAGAGAAAATACTAAGTCATTCGTTCAGTGTAATGTAACCAAATGGCAATTTACATTCTTATGTATTAGCCAGTGAAATTTAGTGAGAAAGCTGATCTTGGGAGCTTGAATAGCCTTTGCTGTCTTTGGGGGAGCTTGGCCACTGGATTTCCCTCCCTTCATTTTGTCTTTAACTCAAGTATAAAAATTGGGAAGAATGGCATGTTTGCTCTCTAAGCACCTGTATCACTTTTAAGGTAGTCTCTATACATTTGTTAACGAATGTGTGAATGATGAATGCATTTCCACTTAGGGCAGCTAGGGGTTAATAGCCAGATCCTCTCCCTTGACACTCCATCCCTCTTTGGCCTTGTCTGAAGAGGTGGCCAGCAGGGGCGGCCTCAGGTGTGGGGAGATGGGGAGGCAGGACATGAACTTGACTACATCAGTTAACTGTTAACACTGGCCAGGCCTCTGTCAATCAGCTCTCCAGATCCCCCTGGGGATCCTTGAGCGAGGTGTGGGGAAAGATCCTAACCTTTCCGGCTCAGAAAGGAGCTGATTCTGGGCCTGCGTTTATTTTCAAGTCACCGTCAGCCTGAGGAAAACCGCGTTCAATCAGGTAGACTGGAGTTTCTACTGCTGCTGCTGCCCCCATTCTGGTCAAGAAAAGTGGGGGATCAATAAGCTTGAGTATACATAGGTGGGTGCCTTGGCCATTTAGCAAATGGTCCTCACACCCACAGGAGAGCATGAAGGGGGACTCATTCAGAGGTTGGACACTGAGACCAAAGTCAGGTGGCTGCATTCTCATTGGCCCCCATCTCCTCTGTCGCCTCCTGTTTTTGAGGTTTGGAGGTTGTAGATTCTTCTTGTCATCTACTATAGCATCTGGGGGAGATGGTGCCATTTGAAGTGGCTTCTTCATTTGAAGTGGGGGTGGAGAGGGCTCAAGAACTTTCCAGACTCTTCTGATTAGCATAAAATAGGCACTGCATGCAGCATTGTCTGGAGCCTTGTGGAGAGAGGGAAATAAGAGATGTTGTTCATGCTTCCAGAGAGAGTCAGTCCAATGGATGAGTCAACCAGCACATTAAAGCAACCTTAAGGGCCTGTAAAGTGACAGACATTCTCGTTTACGTATGGAATCTTAGACCAGAATCAGAATGTGTGTGGGGTGGGACGCAGGCACGGGTGAGTTTTAGAAGCTCCCCAGGTGTTTCTCGTGTGCAGCCAGGGTTTCCGGCCATCCCTCCAGTGCAGTGTTTGCAAACGGGGATGAGTCTGTCCCCTGGGAGACGTTGGCAGTGTCTGTGGACGCTTTTGGCTCTCACAATTAGGGGTGGTAGGACTACTGACGTTGGTGAGAGCATCTTGTAGGGAA
>NW_006790633.1:1602754-1606584 GCF_000442215.2 Lipotes vexillifer | reverse complement strand
GAAATAGCACATGGCAGGGTTTGGAGGTAGGAGAATGTGGTTTGCTTTCGTAAAGAAGAAAGAGCCTCATGGTTTCACGAGAGTCAGCTGAGATCCGGAGTTGGTTTTTCAGCCTGATTTTCCCCAGAGTTGGGCCTGTGTCTTGCCCAGACACTTTTGGTTTGGACATCAAGCCCCTCTGTGTTTGCTGTGTGTGTCAGTAACCCTCAGGCCTTTCTGCGCCCTGTTGTGAGTCAAGTCAAGGAGCCCCTGTCAGGTACCGGCGGCCTCAAGTGCCCAGCCCCACCCTCGGACTGACTTTCCCTAAGTCCATGCATATGTGAAAGCTGCTGTGCAGAAGCTCGCCTTCCCTCTGGCTTCCACTGGCTGATGCAGTGCCCCTTGCCTTAGTTAATGGCTTGGCTTCATGGCCCCTTCGGTCATTTATTCCCTACTTCTTAGAGAAGAGTGAGGAAGTGTCCCTCGTCTTTCGAGTCCATCATGGTACCTGACACATGGCAGTTGCCCCATAAATATTTTTGAATCCCTGAATGAGTGGGAGATCTGAGCCTTTTACTGTGAATTGCCCCTTTAATAAGTACATAGTCCTTCAGTCCTTGGGCCATAAGTTGAATTAGGAGAGACAGGTTGGTAATAAGGAGGAAAGTCTCTACGGTCAAGAACTTCCAGGGAATAAGACAGGTAACCTGAAGGAAGTGGGAACCATTTCCCCTTGGAGTTCCCCTGCTCGTGGCCCTTTCTGGCCACAGGAGTGGCCACTGAAGGGCCATTTCTGCCCTCCTGGGATGACCCAAACACACGTGTGTGGTAATCCTCCCAGGGCATCACTGGCCGAGATCCAGCTGCAGGGTGGCATGAGCAGAGCTGAGGCAGAAAGCACAGTTTAATCAGAGTACCTCCTCTTCTCGGGTCTGGTTATAGGTAGCAAATGCTTCAGAGCCGCTCTTCTCTGCCCTTAAGGCCTTGTTTCTGCAACTCAGGAAAAGAGGGTCCCTGGTGTCCCAGGCTCAGGTTGGTGTGGGAAAGGGTGTGTTGCTAGGGCTGCCTGTGATAGGAACCCGGTCCCATGCAGGGCCTTCTGCCCCCTCACAGCCAGTCCCGGCGGGGAGAGCCTGTTCTTGGGCCCTTTGCTGGGCTCTGGCTGGCTTTGTCCAGTGGAGTGTCTGGAACCAGCCTTATCTGCCCCTGTGTGATGTGCCGTTAGAAGCTTGTTCCTCAAGTCGGGCCCCAGACCAGCAGCACCCACGCCACCTGGTGAGAAATGGAGAGTCTTGGGCCCCACCTCGGGCTGCCCAAGCCAGTCTGCATTTTAACAAGAGGCCCAGGTGGTTTGTGGGCGCGTAAAAGCCTGAGGAGTGCCTTGCTAGAAGACTGCTTGCTGAGGGGGGCAACTGCGGGGGTGGCCTCATTTGAGGGGCATAGATGCCCGTCTTTGCAGAGCGCTTTAGGGCAGTGCTTCTCAAACTCTGAGGTGAAGGACAGGTGGTTTATTTCATTCTTTTGCGGATATGTGGCCCGATGAGCATGACCCTCTGCACAAGTCTTAACTGGTCTATATGCTTTCCCTATTCAAAGAGGCAAGTCTGCTGTCGCATGCTTGAATGTGGTAGCAATATCAAATTGCTAGAAACGTCTCTAAATCCTTACTTACTCTCTTTTCCTGTGCTTATCTTGCCAAGGACCCACGGCTAACAGTTTCTGAATGGTCTGCAGACCTGCTTTAAGTGGCCCTGGTCTAGGGCCCCATCTTTGGGTCAGATAGACTTGGGTTTGAATCCTGGTTCTGTCACTTAACTTGCTGTGTGTTCTTGGACAGCTGTTTACCCTCTCTGAGTCTTAATTTTGTCATCTGTAAGTCAGAGATAATAATGCCTCTGCCTCATAGGGTTGGAGTTAGGGTTAAATGAGGTAAGCGTGGGTGAAGTGCAGAATGCGTGCTTGATAATACCGGCTGTCAGTTGTGGGCAGCAGCAGCACTGTTACTGTTTGCTGTCTTGGAGCATCTGAAAATGAGGACAGTGGCTGCAGTTAAGGAATACCATTGCTTTTAGATAGACAGCTGTCTTTAAAAGTGTAGAAAATTCGTTTGGAACAGAAACTTTCTTCCCCCTGTGAATTTCTGATAGTTCAGGGCTGCAGGTAATGTATTTTCCTCTATGTGAATCCAAGCAAAACCAAGGATCAGAATTGGGACAATGTTGGAACTTGTTTTGCAGAGGTGGAAAGAAGTAATAAGCAGTGGGTAGGAAATCCCTTTCACCCGCAGGGCCGGACTGTTAACTCTTCCCTCTCCTCTCCCACAGTGTATCTCTTGGATACCCTCTCCCAAGCAGGCCGGGTGGATTTTCAGTGCTAAATTGCCTAATTCTAAACTGCCAGTGCATTGTCTCTTTGCGGAGAAATTCAGCTTCCCGCTTGGATGTTTCATCAGAACAAGGAGGTGAAGTGGAAAAGTAGAGGACTCAAGTTAGAAGATCTGTGTTCTGGAGTCAACTTAGCAAGCATTGATGGGGGTATCACCTCACTGGCCCATGTTTGTTAACCTCTTTTTGGGTTCCAGACCCCTCTGATAATCTAAAGAGAACTTTGACACCCTCCTTCACCCTGAAGAGTGTATGCACACCCAAACACATTAAATTGTGCATTTGATGTCGTTGGGGGGGAGATCCCTGGACCTCATCGAAACCTCAAGGACCCTTGGCTAAGAAGCTCCACAAGGCTTGTTACTAGTGTACTAGAATATCCAAGTGGCAGGTTTTGGAGTCAGAGTGCAGGGGTCTGAATCGTTCCTCTGCTGCTTGCTGGCTCGTTGAACTTGGGTAAATTAATTGTCTCCTCTAGGCCTCAGTTTCCCCATCTATAAAGTCGGGACAAGGATAGTACTTACCTCATAGGGTAGTTGTGAAATTAGATGAGGTAATATTTGTCAAATGCCTATGTTGCATTATTACTGTTTAGCTTACAGAATGCCCATTGCCCTCTGGAGGAATCCCACCTTGGTAGCAAGAACTTGTGCTGTGCTTATTTGAGAGCAAACAGTATTTGGACTGAGACCATGAGGCTTTCCTTTGGATGGGTGGGGAGTGGCCCCCTGACATACCTCTGGGAAATTTGGAAAGTTGGACAGCTTTGGAGCAAGGCTTCTAGAAGCCCTCGCGGCCCAGCTGCTCCCGTTCAGTAATTTCCATGTGCCATTGTTGGTGTTGGCTCCAGGCTGAAGATCCCTGCCTCTGGAGCTTCCCTGAAACTAGACGCCCGACCCAGAGGAGCAGGGAGGAGGGAAAGGAAGAACAGAGAAGCAGACTTTTTTTCTCTCCTTAATTAACTCTGGCTCTTTTGCTCCCTGGGCGTTTGGGCTCTCGCAGCCCCAGCGATTAGTGGGAGTGTTAACTGGGGTCAGGGCAGAGGCCGGCCTTCAGGGAACTCCCGGGGACAGTACTGGGGAGAAGCAAGTGCCTATCAGGCAGGAACGAGGGCTTCGCCTCTGGCTGCCTGGGCCGCTGCCCCCTTTTAGCTGAGCCACCCCCAGTTCCAGCCCCAAGTTCGGTCTCAGCTGTCCCGGGAGAATAGCGAGGAGCTAAAGGATTCCAAACCTCGGCCCCCACCTACCGGGCCTTAATTACATCAACGCACAAAGCCGGGGTGGCTGCTTAGCCTGTCCTGGTGAACAATCGCATCCTGTTCTCACGGCCTGTTTTCCCCCAGCTGCGCCTCTCTTTCATCTCGGCCTCTTTCCCAGGGACGGGGGCTCGTTCCCAGGAGGCCAGAATCTGGGTTCTAACCTTCTTACTTCTTCCCTAGTCTCGCTGGTTTTGTTTACTCCTTTCTCT
>NW_006790633.1:1584220-1602736 GCF_000442215.2 Lipotes vexillifer | reverse complement strand
TTCCCCTCCAGTTCAGGAGCCCCATCCTATGTTCCTGAGGCTGCCCCATCCAATGTTCCTGAGGCTGCCCCATCCAATGTTCCTGAGGCTGCCCCATCCAATGTTCCTGAGGCTGCCCCATCCAGTCCTGTTTTAGAGTGTGTGGGTGAAGGGCTTGAAAAACAAGGCATGTGTCTGTTTTTGCTTCTAATTTGCATGTTGTCATGAGAGAGAAGCAAAATGCCCCCGCTTTATAATGACGCCCCACTAGTCACAATGCCACCTTCCATTTGTTTAGAATTTGATAGTCTTAGAAATACCATCGCATGCATTTCTCGTGGATCCGCACACGTTTTGATGCAGTAGTGAGGATGGGTACCGCTTACACCTAATTTAGGGGAGTGAAGCGGCTTGGCACCAGCCCCATGGCTAGGAAGCCACAGAACAGGGACAAAACCCAGGTCTGGACCCGGGCGCTTCCTACCTCCTTGGCTTCCTGAGTGTGGGCCTTTTTCAGTCCACCCCAGGGTCTCAGCAGAAACGCCCTGGGCAGGAGGACGTCCAGGGCCCACCCCCCGCCCCCACGCCCCGTCAGTGATGGTGAACTTGAGCTCCTTGCCGTGATGAGCTGTGAGCTGCGAGTGAGGGGCCCCTGAGAACTGGCATTTCTGGTCTCTCCACTTGACTCTGCCACTTCCCCAGCTTCAAGGGTCAAGGACATCAATTTTTTCCTATTTTACTGTTGCTATTCCAGATATTTATATCTTTAAAAGCTCCAGAGGGCTTTCCTGGTGGTGCAGTGGTTAAGAATCCTCCTGCCAACGCAGGGGACATGGGTTCGAGCCCTGGTCCGGGAAGATCCCACATGCCACGGAGCAGCTAAGCCCGTGTGCCACAACTACTGAACCTGCACTCTAGAGCCCATAAGCCACAACTACTGAGCCCGCGAGCCACAACTACTGAAGCCTGCACGCCTAGAGCCTGTGCTCTGCAACAAGAGAAGCCACCGCAATGAGAAGCCTGCGCACTGCAATGAAGAGTAACCCCTGCTTGCTGCAACTAGAGAAAGCCCGCACACAGCAACGAAGACCCAACGCAGCCAAAAATTAAAAAAAAACTCCAGAGAAGGAGCTTCTCTAGTCCTGTCCACATTCCAGTGTCTCCTGGCCCTGGCCCGCAGCCCAGGCAACTGACCCTGTGATGGGGACGTCTCAGTAAGCAGAACCTGTGGAAGCCGCTTTCTGGACCTGGGTTTCCCTGCCCAGTTGGGTGACAGGCCTGCAGCCCATCCACAAGGCAGCAAAGCACAGGCGGCTGGGTGACTGCCGGGCCCCTGGGAGGATCTTTGCTTGCAGAGCCCGGCCTGGTGCAGGCGGCACAGCCCCTGTAATTAGTGTTGTTTTGGCGACAGCTGGTGCTGTTCCTTCACTTTAAACCTCTTCCCTCCTTCACATTTGCACAGGGCTTAGGGACCTGCCATTCCCCCTCCTGCCGGCATTCCCAGGAGGCTCCTGAGCCCCATATGGTGAAGCTCAGCTCTCTTCTGTCCTTGTGCTGGTGGGGCTTTGCAGCACAGGCGGGAATCCTCCTCGGCTGGGAGTCTCGAGGGACGCTGGAGCCTGCAGTGGCAGCTGTCTGCTGCCCCCAGCGTGGGGCAGAGCACCTGACTGCACTCTTTCAGTAGGCGCCTTTCACCAGAGTCCTTTAGAGCACTTTAAGGGTTAAGGGGCTTTTTGTTATATTCCCTGGAGAATTCCAGCCCCTTGGGAAGGGTCCGCCACTGGCCCGCTGGCCCAGGTCTGAGCACCATAGCCCCGTGGCCTTGGACTGCAGACGTGCCTGTTCCATCTCATTGCTGTGAGCTGTCTCGCCTGGGCTGCGCCCTCTCTGCAAGTCTTCATCCTGACTCCTCAGACACACGGACTTTAGTCAGAATGTGCTCCTCTTGTAAATCAACTGTCCTTCAATCAAAAAAAAAAAAAAAAAAAAAGGATGTGCTCCTTTGACCCCTGTGTAGTTTACATTCTACATTACATTCCAGAAAAACTGGAAAATGCTTAATTTCCAACAAAAATGATCATTCTGATCATTTAAATGGTGCCACCAATAACATTTGATTGTATTTCCCTCTGTTCTTTATTTTAATGTGCATAGATTCTTAAAAAAATTAGTTGTAATCTTACTGATGACATACTTCTGTATGTAGCTTTTTCATGTAACACTGTAGAACGAGGATTCTTAATGAAATGGTGGGGTTTTAAAACATTTTCAGTGGCTACACTGTTGCTTCCTTGTGCATCCCCTGTTGTTGTTGTGTCCCCCCCCGCCCCACCTCCAGCTTGTCTTTATTTTAAGCCTCAGAACTTCATGGAGCTGGATGGTCAGGAGCCACTGTCGGGGTTGTATGGGTGTAATATTAATCCAGAGCTGCCAGGGTGCTGGGAGGAGGGGCCTGGGGCCCAATGGGACAGAGGCTCCCAGCATGGCCTCTTTGGCCCTTGGTGCCGTAGTCCTTGAACGGCCCCTGGCTGTTTCAGGAAGCCTCCATGACTTATGCAGGGGTGAGGCTATGGGGCACAGGTTCAGGTTGGCCCTCAGGACCCATGGGCACATTTCCAGTCTTGGGCCTGGCATGGTGGCCCAGGTGCCGGGAACATGCAGCTGTGACTCAGCTCTGTCTCCTTCCTTGAGCTGTTGGGTTTTTGGACCCTAGCTGTATCCCACAGCCGGGCGTTCCCCTGAAGGCTCCTGTACTCACCCTGGAGTCGTCAGGTGCATTTCACCCTCCCCTCGAGGGCCTGGGGACCGCAGGGGTCTGGGCTTAGCCACCTGAACGTCAGGACAGACACCAACCTTTTCTCCCAGTATCTCTTAACTACACTTCTGATGAGGATAATGATTAATAATGAAGCCACTTTCAGTTCTGTTCATTTATATTTTCCCTTTCTTGTGAAAGGGTAAGTTGAGGTATCGAGAGATTTAAGTTTTGAGCTTGGCTTCCGATCCTGACTCTGTCCTCTGTAAGTTCCATTACTTATCCACTGAGCCTCAGTCTTCTCACCTGTACAATGAAAGCAGTGATGCCTGACTTGCAAAGTTGACGTGAGGATCCAATTAGAGTATTTCTGTAAAAATCTCTGGCACATAATAGGTGCCCAGTCAGTGTTGGGTTGTTGATGTTGTTTAGGGTCACAAAATGCACCACCCTCAAAGCCGAAGGGACTTGCCCATCCAGCCCCTTCCCAGCTCATGTTTCCCTGGAGTCCCTTCAACTGTGCACTTACCTAGCCAGCTCCAGGCAGGAAGCTTTCCTGCTTGGCTGATCAGAGGAGGCAGGCTGACCAGAGGTGCAGTTGTTTTCAGCTCCTTCTGGATGGGCCATGGTGCCAGGTCGGGCCATGCCCTCCTACACCCTGCCAATCTGAGTGAAAGTAACTAGGACCCTTTCCTTCTGGCTTTTGTCTTCGACGGTGTTGAGAAGGCAACTCCACAGGAATGCACGGCGCGGTGTCATGATTAACTTGCTAGTGTGCCTTTGTGGCCACGCGTGTCTGCAGGCTCTTGCTAAGACCACCCCTCCCTGCCTCACCCACCACCGCCAAAGAGAGAGTCATCTGAGGACAAGCTCTAGTTCTGGGCCCTTGTGCCGCAGTCTGAGGGCATATAGCTAGCTGGCTGTCTGCTTCCAGGAGGCAGTGAGCTCTAGCCTGGCTAGACAGAGCCAGCCTTTGAGACTTCCAGAGAAGAATCTTATAAACTTGCCAGCCCTCTGCCCAAGACCTTGAGTTTTGGGTGCTGTTCCTCCTGAGGCCATAAAGCAGTAGCACCGGCGTCACCTGGGGGCTAGTTGAAAATGCAGACTCTCAGGCCTCATGCTAACCCTAGTGAGTCAGAACGTGCATTTTAGCAAGACCCCTAGGAGATTCGTGTGCACATTCAAGGTTGACCAGCAAGGATTCAGAGCACAGTTCTCAATCACAGGTGCATGTTAGAATCACCTGGAGAGCTAAAAAAATGTACCGATTCCCTCGGGCCTAATCCACACGACTGACTCAGAGTCACTGGGGATAAGATCTGGGCACTGGTATTTTTAAAAAAGGAAAAAGCTTCCCTTAGGTGGTTCTAATGTGTGACAAGAGTGGAGAACTGATTTAGACAGACCCCTGTCTTCGGGATGGATGGTCCTGAATGAGATGATCATGATGGTAATAGTTGCTATTTACTGAGCTCCTACTCTGCATGATAAGGCTTTATTCTTATCTAGAATCTTCGTTTTAAACCCGAAAGGTGCCGGTTCTCTCACTGTCTTGCGTATGAGAAAACTGAGGCTCGGAGAGGTGAAGTTAGGTGCCTAAGGCCACGTAAGGATATTGGGGCTGGAACTGCCTGCGTGGAGGCTTCTTTTGCCATTACTTTGCTGTAGCTGAAGCTCATAATGGTTTCGAAGGGCCTGGTTCTCATTGGAAAATCTGATAGGGGATTCTTTCCTGGCTCAGTTTCAACGATACCTTCAGACTGTGTGGTTTTAGGATCACTCAGTTTGAGGAAAAGCACAGCAGCTTTTAGTCTTTAGATTTGTGCGTCTCTCAGAATGAGGGGACAAGTTGCAAAGGAATGATGGAAAAATCTTAAGGAAAGGGAGGTATTTCCAAAGGTCATAGAGAACCCGACCCAGCTCTATTTATTTTGAGCTAGCTTTGTGGGCTGGAGCGAGTGCCTTTATCCCTGTGGACCCAGACTCCACCCCTCCCCCGAGACAAGCTAGGGGAGGACTTGCTGCTCCTTCCAGCTCTAAGATAAAAGTGGGGAAACTAAGGCATCGGCCAGAGTGAGCCGAACTGTGGACCCTCAGAGCCGCTGGGAGGCAGCGCCGGGGCTGGGGCCGTGTGTGTGGGGAGGCATGGAAAGCACAGCAGAGGGGAGCATCTGTGCCCCAACACGGCATCCCAGAGTTCTGAGCCTGCAGAGAAACCCGGCGAGGAGCAAAGAGAATGGGCAAGATGCTGAGAAAGCCCTTTCTTTCTGTGTTTTGAACCACGTCCAAACCTAACTTTTAAGTTCCAATAAGGATTTGAAAATCAGCCTGGGGCTCCCACGGACTCTAAATCCAGGTTGCTGTGTGTGTCTTCCTTATAAAGTCATGGACTGCCTGTGTTTGGGGAATGGAATGAGTGAGGGAGAATGTTTCACTGCTTTCTTTCGTCGCTTTTCCTTTCAAGAAACACAGCACCCTGCCCTTCACACAGGCCTCTTGTGCATTTCGCTGCGCGGTTGGTCCCTGCACCCATGCTGTGGGGCTTGGAAAGGTGCGTGGGGCGACCCCCCTTTATAGTGGGGGAAACACAGGCCCACAGATGCCAAGTGAGAGCCCTGCTGTCCCGAGGCAAATTAGGGGCAGAGCCTGGCCTTGAATCCAGGTCTTATGACTACAAGCCCAGCAACCCTTTTCTTCTGCCAACACTTCCCTAGGGACCCCCTTCCTGGCCTTCCGGGGAACTGTCATGCTTTTTATGAAAAATTGTATAACCAGTAAACAACTCCATTCTTTTTATTAAAAATTTCAAACAATACAAATGGCCTGAGACTTCCCTGGTGGTCCAGAGGCTAAGACTCCATGCTCCCAAGGCGGGGGGCCCGGGATCGATCCCTGGTCAGGGAGCTAGATCCCACATGCTGCAACTAAGAGTCCGCCTGCCGTAACTAAAGATCCTGCGTGCCACAACTAAGACCCAGTGCCGCCAAATAAATAAATATTAAAAATGAAAAAAATAAAACAAATCCCCCCCCCCTTCCACCACCCCTTCTCCCCATCCCATACCACTCCTCAGAGGTAACCACTGATGAGTGTTTGACGTGAGTCCTCCCAGCCCTTTTTAAAATACGCCTTTTGAAATGCTGGAGAGGGTGTGGAGAAAAGGGAACACTCTTGCACTGCTGGTGGGAATGTGAATTGGTTCAGCCACTATGGAGAACAGTATGGAGGTTCCTTAAAAAACTACAAATAGAACTACCATATGACCCAGCAATCCCACTACTAGGTATATACCCTGAGGAAACCAGAATTCAGAAAGAGTCATGTACCAAAATGTTCATTGCAGCTCTATTTACAATAGCCCGGAGATGGAAACAACCTAAGTGCCCGTCGTCGGATGAATGGATAAAGAAGATGTGGCACATATATACAATGGAATATTACTCAGCCATAAAAAGAAACGAAATTGAGCTATTTGTAATGAGGTGGATAGATCTAGAGTCTGTCATACGGAGTGAAGTAAGTCAGAAAGAGAAGGACAAATACCGTATGCTAACACATATATATGGAATTTAAGAAAAAAAAATGTTATGAAGAACCTAGGGGTAAAACAGGAATAAAGACAGAGACCTACTGGAGAACAGACTTGAGGATATGGGGAGGGGGAAGGGTGAGGTGTGTTAGGGCGAGAGAGAGACATGGACATATATATACTAACAAACGTAAGGTAGATAGCCAGTGGGAAGCAGCCGCATGGCACAGGGAAACCGGCTCGGTTCTTTGTGGCTGTCTGGAGGGGTGGGATAGGGAGGGTGGGAGGGAGGGAGAGAAAGAGGGAAGAGATATGGGAACATATATATATGTATAACTGACTCACTCTGTTATAAAGCAGAAACTAACACACCATTGTAAAGCAATTATACCCCAATAAAGATGTTAAAAAAAAAAAAAAAAATACGCCTTTTGCATGTGTCACTGATGGATTATTGTAACCCTTAACCACCTTGCTTGCTTTACTTGCCAGCTGTGTGTGTGCACGTGTGGAGAAAGCAAACATTCTAATATTGCCTTCAGCAAGATAAAACCAGGTTGTAAATCAGCTGGACTGGTGATCTAGAGCAGGGATTCTCCAACAGGGATGTGCATGGGAATCAACCGTAGATTTTGCTAGAATGCAGATTCTGATTCAGTAGGTATGGAGTAGGCCCTGGGATCCTGCATTTCTAATAAGGTCCCAGTTGGTGCAGATGCTGCCAGTCGGAGGCCGCACTTTGAATAGGGAGGGTTTAGAGCACGGGCTCTGGAACTGAACAGACCCACTGGGCCTTTAACCTCTAGCTGACTGAGCTGGGCAAGTGTGTAAGCTTTCTGTGCTTATAAATCGAGGAATAAGAATGACACCTTGCCAATAGGATTGATGTGAAGACAAAATGAACTGGGGCCTGTGAAGCATCTAGTCCACTGCCTGGCACATAGTAAGTGCTCAGTAAATATCAGTTATTAGTACCATCTGGAGATAGAGACCATCAAGTTGTCCAAGCCAAACAGAAAACACTTGCTGGTTGGCTACTATTTGGTGCTGTTCGTGCCGTGCACTTCTCTGTTATCATCACATCAGGATTTTTTTTTTTTTTTTTGGCTGTGTTGGGTCTTCGTTGCTGCGTGCGGGCTTTTCTCTAGTTGCGGAGAGCGGGGGCTACTCTTCGTTGTGGTGCACGGGCTCCTCATTGCGGTGGCTTCTCTTGTTGCGGAGCACGGGCTCTAGGCGTGCGAGCTTCAGTAGTTGTGGCTCGTGGGCTCTAGAGCGCAGGCTCAGTAGGTGTGGCGCACAGGCTTAGTTGCTCTGCAGCATGTGGGATCTTCCCGGACCAGGGCTCGAACCCGTGTCCCCTGCATTGGCAGGTGGATTCTTAACCACTGTGCCACCAGGGAGGCCCCACATCAGGATTTTTAATATGTCTCATATGGTGTTATTCCCATTTGCTTATGGGGAAGCTGAGTCTCAGGGAGTTTGGGTGACTAAACCAGATCCACACAGCCAAGAAGTAGCATACATAATAAACTTACACCCTGGATCCAGGTCGAATGCTTGTCATATGCACTGCAGCTGCCTTCTCTTGAGAACCTATTACTCTCATGGCCCAGTGGGTGGTGTGGAAGCTACAGCCTCTGAGTGTGGCTCCAGGGAAGTAAAGGCACAGGCTTCAAACTTTTTTTGCTCCCATACCTGCCAAAAGAATTTTGAAAAACTGTATCTCCTTACACATTTAAAACTTCACATATAAAATTTTTTTCTCATAACTTTAAGCAGAGCGTATTTCCAGGCTTATTTTGTCAAAGCCTAGAACGGCAAACCCCGCCCACACAGTTATGGAAAATGTCTGCTGTAATTCCTAACTGGCAAAGCTGGACCTCGTTGTTAGACCATCAGCCAGATCATGCTTTGTGTTGGAAAAACTCTGACTCCATTTTTTGATTCAAATAAATGTGTTAAACAGGTGTCCCTGTGTCAGCTTCCTTCCTTCCTAATTCTAAAATAAACATGGGTAGATAAGCTAGAGAAGGTCTTGGTAAAATAAGGCCAGCTCCCTTCTCAATGTCCATCCTCAGGAGACTCCTCCCAGGAGTGCTGCATTCTTGAGTTGTCCCTTTGTTTGGTGGCTTTTACCAGGGCAAAGCACCCGAGTAAAGTTGGGTGGCTGGGGGAATGGGCCTTTCTTCGGGGAAGTGTTGAGGAGGGCCACCTCTAAAGAGAGCTGGTGGGCTCCGGTGGTTCCCAGCACACTGGTATGTGGAAGGACACCACAGGGAAGTGGAGGTTTTGGAAATTGATTCCCTGAAGGCCAACCATGTCAGGAAGTCCCCGAGTTTCCCAGGTGTACCTTGGTGGGCAGACCATTGAACCAGATGCCTCCTGGAGATGCTGCCTAGGCTTTTGCTCTATGAACATCACATTTCTCAACCCAGAGCCTGTGGATCTCTGTGAATCTTTGGAGCTGGGACTGAGCCTGTTCCTCCCGTGGGCTCCCTGATGACAGCCCTGGACCTTGCCCCACGTTTCTTCCCAGTTCCTCTCTCTCAGTGAGGTAGTGGGGGACTCACACTATACTGATGAATGGCAGAGAGGTAAACTGAGGCCCAGACCCAGTGAGTGACTTAATGGCCACAGAGCAGTCCACGTACCCCACCAAGAAAGGTGGCTGGCCTTCCCAGGGGAGGTATCACAACTCAAACAAGCCTTGGGTGTGTCAGGAGAGCTGGTCCTCAGAGTCCATCCCCTGCTTCAGTGCAACTCGCTTGCATTCTCTCCTCCTCGGCATCTCTGTCTGTGAAATGGGCTGATGCGGCAGGCGTTTAGCCTAGTATTCACAGGCTTTGAAGTTGGGCAGACTTGTATCTGAATTCTGGCTTTGCTACTTACTAGCTGCATGACCTTGGGCAAGTTACTTACCTCTCTGTGCCTGTCTCCACATGGGTAAATGGGAATAAGAATAATGTCTCCCTCATGGGACGGTTGAGGGGATACAGGAGACAATGGCTAGTTCTCATGCTCAGGAAATATTCTTGCTGTTGCTACACTTGTTTCTTGTTCCTCATAGGAATTATGAAAAAGACCGAGTGGAGGCAAGGCCTGGTTGAGACTCTCCAAGGGCAGGGCATTCCCTCCCCAGGATGGCAAGCACATGCAAAGAGATGCTTCATAAATAAATGTCACCTGATAAAGGGTGACACCCCTGCCACCTGCTGAGCCTGCTGCTGGCCTCCTGCCTTCCTGCTGCCCCAGGGCACAAGGCTGCCCCTTACTGCTCCCTGCTTTTCCTCGCAGCCTGATGGCTCTGGGGTCCACTCCGTGGGGACCTGTTGGAAACTCTGCTGCCCGCCTCCTGCGCTGTGCCCTTCCCGGGGGACGGGCCACAGGCACTCGGCTCTCTTGCCTTCTGTTTGAAAGCTGCCCTGGCTTGATTTCTTGAGGGCCTCTCCTGGCACATGTTTTAGAAGCACAGTCTTGTCTCCACCCCTCTACGCCTTCCCCTTAGGAATTTTGTCATCTTTTCGAACAAGCTTTCAGCAGCAAGTTACTCCCTTCTCCTTCTCTTCCTCAGGCCCGCAGAAGTAAATAATGAAACAAAGCGAAGCCCCAGTCTACCTTGGGCTCTGGCCCTTTCAAGGAATCCCTTTGTCAAGCGAAGAATCCTTTTGTAAAGTGAATAATGATTCACTTTGGACTTTGGTTTCTTTTTGTTCAGGGTCTTTCTCAAGAGTGGGGGCCAGGCTAATTTGTAGGCCTGGGGGCTGGGGGGTGGGTGCTGCCTCGCTCTCTACCTACTGAAAGGGCTTCCTGTTTGGCTGCGGCTCTTCTGATTACCTGTAATCCTTCCGATGTCCTCCTGTCAGGGCTCTGGCCTGACAACATGGGTCACACTGGCCCAGAAGGTGGTGACGGTTTGTGCTTCTCGCTCTGTTTTGCTTCGCCCATCGCGTCTCCATGGAAACCGGCGCAGCCTTTATGTTGCCTTTGCTTTGGGCAAATTGCTGCCTGCCGGCTGGGGATTTTTCTTTGCTCTCCACCCTCTTCCCGTCTTTGGGATTCAAAGGGGAAGGTGGGGACCGCACAGGAAGACTTGCAGTGGCCTGGAGCTCCCAGGTTGCGGGGAGCCATAGTCAGTCCTCCAGCTGGGGACCCGTGCCTGGGCTTGGCCTGTGTGGTGGAGCCTCATGTGTCATGAGGCCATGGGTGGAGCGAGTGTGTGCCGTGGTTTATAGACACTCAGCCCCCACGCCCCCCCACCCCGCCCCGACCCGTACTCACAGCACAGAGGCAGCTGCTGGCCACTTGGGGCGTGAAGCTGGTGGGAGAACTGGCACCTGCTGATCCTCTGGCAGGAACTTTGCACGAGGCCTTTAACCTTTCCAGGCCTTGGTTTTTCCGGGGAGGGTGGAGAGGTTTTGAACCTCTTTGATACTGTGACCCCTTTTACCTTAAGGAAGCCCCACATCTGGGTAAACTGCAAAATCATTGTCATATGATTGTTCTATGGTAAATAGTAAATTCTGTGTTTGACTCAAACCAGTGAGCTGCCTGGTTTGAAATGAAACTTCAGAATTGGGAGCCTCTCTTTAGGCTAGACTGAGCATTTTGCATGTGATCCAGGCCCCCAGATGCCTCCTCCTCCTGCCCAGGGTGCCCTGCATTCCCGGGCTGATCACGGCAGGGAGACTGCTGTTCCAGGTCAAGGCAAAAAGTGTTGGCCCGAGCAGCCCAGGGCGACAGCAGATCTGCTCTGTGTCCTCACGGACCCCCAGCAGCTCAGTAGCAAGGACGTGAGGGTGGCCCACGCAGGACCGGGCTTCCTGAGCAGTTTTCTGCCTGAGCGGCTTGCCTGCCACACTTCCTGTGGTCACCTCGGTCACTGCTGGCTTGACAAGCTATGTTATCCAACAGGCGAAACAGTAGGCTTTTATCAGTACCACGCTCGTGCCAGCTTTGCTTGTTGATCAAATATGCCAACTCCATGCTTCATTCCCATGTCGGAATCTCCACCCATCTGCTTGTCCAGTTTAGCAAAGGATGTGTTTAACCTCAGATCTGTGTTGTCCAAAGGCCTCCCCTTGAGACGGGAGCTGGAGTCAAGATGTCTGAGGGGAGCTCCGAGTGCGTCAGCTGATACTCTCGCGGTGACAGAGGTCAGGCGGTCCAGTCTCCTGCTGCAGAACAGGCACTTGCTGGAGTGATGCACTGTTCTGGAGTCTCTCCTGGGAAGTGCTCTTTCTAACACATCTTTATAGTCAAGGAAGTTTCTTCTGGAGTCTGACCTAAATCCCATTTTTTTTGGTCTGTCTTTAAGAAAGAGAAGAACAAAGAGCAAGTAGCCTTAATGCTTTACCCAAAGACCCTTACATCTCTACTCAGCCTTGGCCAAACACACCTGATTTGGGAGGCTTGCCTCCCTGCTCTCTCTTGCCCCAGCAGAACAATGCCCGAGTTTCCTGTTGGTAAGACGAGGAGACTGGCAGCTGCCTCACTGGGTTGGTGTGAAAATTAAATCCCGTGGGGACGCACGTCACCAAGTGCCTGGAGTATGGTCCATTTTCAGTCATTCCGGTTAACTCTGAATGCATTTTCTCTCCTGCTTACTTTTATGCCACCCAGGGTCCCTGCTTTTCCTCATAGCCTCTCCTGAATGAAGCCCCCTGGGCTGGTGGGACAATCCTGTCACTGGCCCAGAGCAAAAAGGGCCTGGATGGCACCATCCCTGTCCCTGTTTCTAAACTGACCTCCGGGAGCTCCCAGTTGGGACTGCTAACTCCCGGGAGCTCCCAGGGGCTGCAGCAGGGTCCCTGGCACCTCACTGAGAGAGGCCTTCACCAATCGCTTCTGCTCCCGTGGGCAGCAGCCTGAATCTCTGTTTTGTCCGAAGGGTGACCCCCAAGCCACAGGAGCAAGGACTGCAGAGGGAACTATTTGCTCCAGGTTTTACTCTTTTTTCTTTTCCCTTTGAAACCACAGGTAAAATGGCAGAGTGGCTGAGGGCAGCGACTCTGGAGGCAAACTGCCTGGGTTCTCACCCAGCTCTGCCACCGTGGGCACCCTTCTCTCCCTGTGTCTCAGGCTTCTCTGTGGCACATAGGCAGTGCTAAAGAAAATATTTGCTATAATTTCCCTAGAGTTTTGAAAAGTGTGCCGTTGTTTGATTTAAAATTTCCTCCCCTCCCTTTCTCCTGATCAGCATAAATATGCAGGCAGACCTCAGAAATGTTGTAGGTTCGGTTCCAGACCGCCGCAATAAAGTGAGTATCGCAGCAAAGTGAGTCACACACGTTTTTTGGTTTCCTAGTGCATATAAAAATTATGTTTACACTATACTGTGGTCTATTAAGTGTGTAATAGCATTATGTCTTTAAAAAAAACAATGTACATGCCTTAATTAAAAAATATTTCACTGAGAAAAAAATGCTAACCATCATCTGAGCCTTGAGCCAGTCACATTAGTAACATCAAAGATCACTGATCACAGATCACCATTTCAAATATAATAATAATGAAAAAGTTTGAAATATGGTGAGAATTACCAAAATGGGACACCAAGACACAAACTGAGCCAAGTGCTGTTGGAAAAATGGCACCGATAGACTTGCTCGATGCAGGGTTGCCACAAACCTTCAATTTGTAAAAAACTCAGCATCTGTGAAGTGCAATAACGTGAATGGCAATGAAACGAGGTCTGCCTGTACGTATTGCTTACCTGCTTTATGCTGGGCACTGAACTAGGCGTTGGGGACAGAGAGCTGAATGAGACCAAAAGATGCCTGCTCTGTCAGGGCCACCAGCTGGCACATTGGTAACTTTGATATCATGTGACTAGTGCTGCCATTTTGATGGTGCAGCAAGAATCTAACAGGCCCAGGCCATGTCGGGGAGAGCCAAGGAGTGCATCTGGGAAGGCTTCCTGGAGGAGGAGGTCTGTGTTCTGAATCCTAAAATTGCAGTTGGTCAGGGTGAGGCTGTTAGGGCCGAGGCGTTAAGAGCACAGGACTAGGGAAAAGTGCTGGGATGGTATGGTGGCCAGAGGAAGGAGCAGCCCAGGACTCGGCCACACGTGGCTGAAGCAGCAGGTCCCTGGGACTGGTCAACCTGTGCGAAGAGGAGGTTATCTCCTCTCCAGTACCAGATTTCTGGAGTGGGGAGCAGAAAGGAAGGGCACCTCAATATTGACATTCCTTCTCGCCTCCAGCTTGTCTCTGAGCTCCCTTGATGTTTTCCGTGCAGCCACTGTCCCTCCCTCCCCCTCTTTTAGATAATAATTTGCCATTCACCTCTGAGATAGTATATCTATCCCAGATACACTGGGAGCGGCCCAGAATACCCCTGAGCCTCCTTTTTTTTTTTTTTTTTTTTTTTGCAAGGGATACATGTCGCTGTATGATGTAAGTCTATGCATTATATTGGAAAAGTTTCTAATATTAATCTGTAAATCTTGAATTTTTTTTGTTTTGTTTTGTGTTTTTGTTTGTTTTTTTGTTTTGCGGTAAGCAGGCCTCTCACTGTTGTGGCCTCTCCCGTTGCGGAGCACAGTCTCCGGACGCGCAGGCTCAGCGGCCATGGCTCACGGGCCCAGCCGCTCCGCGGCATGTGGGATCTTCCCGGACCAGGGCACAAAACCATGTCCCCTGCATCGGCAGGCAGACTCTCAACCACTGTGCCACCAGGGAAGGCCCCCTGAGCCTCTTTGACTTGCTTGGGGTTTGGGGGATGAGGATTGTGTGCACCTCAGGAGATTCTGGTTCAGTAGAGGGCCCTGGACCTTTGCCTTTCAGAAGCTCCCTGCGACCCTGCTGCACCCCTCCACCTGAGAATCCTGGCTTCAGGGATGCCTGAGTACCTTAAGTGTTTCCACACTGAGGCGCTGATGGATCTTCCCTGCCCAATCTCCTTGTACTTCCTCTTACTTTTACAAAGTGGCATTGTTGTTGTTTTTTTTTTTTTTTTTTTTTTTTTTTGGGGGGGCGGGCCTCTCCCATTGCGGAGCACAGGCTCCGGACGCGCAGGCTCAGTGGCCATGGCTCACGGGCCCACCCGCTCCGCGGCATGTGGGATCTTCCCGGACCGGGGCGCGAACCCGTGTGCCCTGCATCGGCAAGCAGACTCTCAACCACTGCGCCACCAGGGAAGCCCTGTTGTTTGTTTTTAATCTGTCCTTTTATTCTTCCGACGGTGATCTCTATCATCTTGTTTTTTGGCTTTACTTACTTTTTTTTTTTTTTTTTTTACTTACTTTTTAAAAAGGTATGATTAGATAGTGAAACTGGGGCACAAGGAAGTAAACGTTGTCCAAGGTCATGGAGAAGCCAGAACCTGCCTTACAGAGTCCACGGTGTCTTCAGCCTGATGAATGTCTTGCTGGGCAGAGAGCCTAAGGGTCCCGAGCCCTGGGTGTTCGAAGAAGCAGGGTAGGGGTCTGCTCCTCAGACACTGTAGTGTCTTCTTGCCTCCCTCCGCTGGGTTCCAGGCTGGCACAATCACGACCACTGTTCCCAGTTGCTCTGCCCACCTGCCTGGACATCTGTTCTCCTAACAATATCTACCCATAAATCCTGTCCCCGACTCCAGGGTGGCTTAGCTGGGGGACAACGAAGCCTGTGACCGGCAGCCAAGCCTTTCCCATGGCTGCACAAGGGCGCGTCCACACCTGTGTGTGCTTACTGGCGGCACCAACACCTGCCTCTCAGGCCACGGTTGTGTGTGCGCAGCGGTCTCTGGGGCTGCAGTTGGAAGGGCTCCTCACAGAGCCCTTTCTGCTGTAACCCACGCTATTGTAATTCTTGTTCTTTGTGAAAAGAGATTTTTATCTTGTATATCCTGGCATACAGTAGGTCCTCCCTAAGTGTTTTTTGCCTGCCAGTGAATGAATGAGTGAATCATTAGAAGCCCGTGTGTGAATGTCACTGGGGTGTCTGTGAATGAAACAGACCCAGTTTGCCTGGTACATGCAGGACACCCCCTGGGTGGCATGGGGGCGCTGAAGAGCCCCTCCCTGAGTCTGCCCTGAGGTCTGATAGAGGGAGGCAGCAAATGATGACGTGGCACCTTGCCCATCATTACGGCCACTCAGTGCTCTCTCCCCTCTTCGAGGCCACCAGACCGCTTTGAGTGCTGTGGCTGATCTGGAAGAGCAGAGGGGGATCAATATTGGCCGAAGTTTCCAGAGACTGCCTCATGGAAAAGGGGAACCTGAGAGGGGCTTGAAAGCTGGACAGGCCTTGTTTACGAGGACAGAGGAGAGGTGCAGACAGCTGTGCTCTGTGGTCCCTGAACCAGTGGCATTGGGGGTAGAGCCCAGCAGTGTGTGTTTGACAAGCCCTGCAGGTGACCCTGAGGCTCACTGAGTGTGGTGACGGCTGATGCAGAAAAAGGAAGGGGTCTGATCTTTACACAAGAGACTGAGGGGCTGGGAAGCGACCTGGCTTGTTTTAGATGAGTTCTTCTGTTGGCAGCACAGAGAAAAGACAGGAAGGAGACGGGCTGACCAGCCAGGAGGCATCAAGGGAAGCAGGCGTGGGATGCTGAGGATCCCAGCTGGATTGGTGGTGGCCGTGGGGGCAGAGAGCAAAGCCAAGTGGTCCTATGACAGGAGAGTAGACAAGCCTGGTGACACATTTGATCTCGTGCCACGCTTTCAGAGTGCTCTTTTCTTGAAAATGTTTAAGAATGATTTGTCCCCTATCACATTGTTATATGCTAATTGTGGAAAATACAAGAAAGAAAAAGGGGGTTACAGAATTCCACCACCATCCAGGACAACTATTGATATATTGGAGCATTTCCTTCTGCTCCTTTTTCCTACGCATCTTTCCTTTATGTAGTTGAAAGCATACCATATGTATCAGTTTGCATCCTGCATCCTTTGCTTAACAAAATTTCATAAGCATCTCCTGATGTGCTTTGAGGCTGTCTCTTTTTGTTGTTGACAGGAGTGCCATAAGGTGGGCAGGGTGGCACTGGTAAGGAAGCAGTAACTAAGGCTCAGGGAGAAAAGGAAACTTGTTCCATGAACTTCAGATAGTAGGGAAGTCTGAAGTTAAACAGCCTGGGATGTTCAGCTCATAAATTACAAGGAACAAAAGGGATGAAGGGGGAACCTGTAGATTAAAATAGACTTTAAAGACAATGTGCAAGACTTAAGTATAGTGTTCAGGCATATGCACATTTGAAGGTTAAGAAATGCAAGGAAGTGATTACCATGCAAACAGTTTGTGGCACGTGGAGAGGGTTTTGGAGCATCTTGCAGTTTCATTTCTTGACATGAGTGGTTGAAAGGTGTTTGCCTTATGATAATTCATTAAACTTACATGTATTTTGTGCAGTTTTCTGTATCTGTTTTATTTTTTAAAAAAGGTTGAAAGGAAAAAGGAGCTGGCTCAAGGATCTGTGTGGCAGAGTCAGGACCGGAACCCCTGTTCACCGGTCCTCCCTTGGGCTTCACTTCCAGCTGTTCCCACCCTTTGTGGGTTGTCTGCCCACCCACCTCCCAGCCCCTAGCCCCCAATCTGCAGCTTGCAGGAAAAACTGCAGATTTACAGCTCATTTTGGTTGACTTTCAGGGCCAAGCTGAGACAGCCTGGCGGGAGAACAGGGATTCCCCTTTGACTCAAACGGGGAAATTCTTGAGGAGATCAGTTAAGTCAGGAGTGAAGCTGTCTCAGCCATTTCTATCATTGTGTGCGGTGTGTGTGTGTTGCAGGGGCAGGAGCTGCCTTGACAATTTCTTGAGATACAGGCTCAAGCACCCAGGCTTCTGTGTGCTTTCAGACTCCCTTTTCATTCATTTCCTTAGCCTGGCGCTTTGGGTTCCTGAAAACAAATGTTTTTTTTCTTTAATAAGCACTATCCCTCCCGCTCCCATACCCCATCACCACACACCCTGCCTCAGCTGCCCCTTTCCTCTGACTCCTTCCCAGAAGCCCAAGGAGGCAATGCGAGGGCCACCATGGGGCACACCCACGAGAGGGGACAATGGATGAGCCCTGCCGATGCTAAGCACCCCCTTTGTCCTGGCAGGGCAAGCAGGAGACACTTTTCTGAATCAGGTCCTGAGCCCAGGGCCCTGCAGCTTCTGAAACCAGACTTGGGCTCCTAGCTGGATTCCTGCTTCTCCCTGCCTGGGTGTCAAGTTTCACCATGGGAACTGGGCCAAAGCTTTGATCTTGGTTGAGGCCAAGGACACCAGTGGGGAGTGGGCCTAGTACTCACCCTAGCTCTGCCTGCCCAGGAGAAGGGGGTCTTTGCACTTACCTGCCCTTCCCAGAAGGTTGTGGAAGGGCTTTTCTGTTGGGGGATCAATTGTCCACAGTCCTTGGTCTCCCCCGAGATCATTGTTTTTTGTTTGTTTTGAGATACGCGGGCCTCTCACTGCCGCGGCCTCTCCCGTTGCAGAGCACAGGCTCCGGATGCGCAGGCTCAGCAGCCACGGCTCACGGGCCCAGCCGCTGCGCGGCATGTGGGATCTTCCCAGACCGGGGCACGAACCCGCGTCCCCTGCATCGGCAGGCAGACTCTCAACCACTGTGCCATCAGGGAAGGGAAGCCCCCTGCAGATCATTGTAACGAAGCCCCCCAATTACGGTACACCGGGACTTCACGCTGCTGAGGAGGAGGGCTCCCCTTAGGTTCTGGAACAGCACTGTCTCATAGAACTTCCTGTGATGTTGGAAATGTTCTAATACACGTGCTGTTCAACGTAACGGCCATTGAACACTTGAAATGTGATCGCGTGACCGAGGAACCGATTTTAAATTTTATTTAATTTTAAATAATTAAAATTTAAATTTATCTGGCCACACGTGACCAGTGGCTACCTTCTTGGGCAGTACAGTTCTGGAAGGAGCGTGTGTCTGAGAAGGCTATACTGCCTGCGCCCCTCTTGCCTCTGCGCACACATACACACATTACACATTTCAGGAAGGCCCTGGATACAATGTCCTTTTTCAAAATAATTAATTAATTTTTGGCTGCGTCGGGTCTTCGTTGCTGCGCACGGGCTTTCTCTAGTTGCGGCGAGCGGGGGCTACTCTTTGTTGTGGTGCGCGGGCTTCTTATCGCGGTGGCTTCCCTTGTTGCGGAGCACGGGCTCTAGGCGCACGGGCTTCAGTAGTTGTGGCTCGCGGGCTCAGTAGTTGTGGCTCATGGGCTTAGTAGCTCCGCGGCATGTGGGATCTTCCCGGACCAGGGATGAAACCCGTGTCCCCTGCATTGGCAGGCGGATTCTTAACCACTGCGCCACCAGGGA
>NW_006790633.1:1583499-1584188 GCF_000442215.2 Lipotes vexillifer | reverse complement strand
CGCGGAGCACAGGCTCCGGACGCGCAGGCTCAGCGGCCATGGCCCACGGGCCCAGCCGCCCCGTGGCACATGGGATCCTCCCAGACCGGGGCACGAACCCGCGTCCCCTGCACCGGCAGGCAGACTCTCAACCACTGCGCCACCAGGGAAGCCCCCAATGTCCTTTTATAACAAAGTCCGCTGTTTAAACATTCTTATCTCGAGTGAGGCAGAGCTGTCATTGACCGTAAACGTGCCCCCACATGTGGCTTCTCTGCGTCCTTGCACACGTGGAGGTAAGGGGTGTTGAGACCTCAGGAAACCGTGCATGTGAGTCCGGATTCATTGGTCACAGGACGCAAACTCTGGTCTCCCGCCCTGGCGTGCCCGTGCTCCTCTCTGCTCCTGCCCTTTAGGAAGAAAGAATCCGGTAAGGGTGGATGCCTGGTAACTGGCGGACAGGCCCTCTCCTGTGAATAAGGCCCAGGCCCCGGGGGCGGCGGAGGGTTGGGGGGAAGCCCACGCTGTCAGTTTTGATTTTATTTCCTGTTCTGGATTGAACACCTCAAATAAGAGGGATTTTTGCCTTTTTCAAGAAGGTGGGGATGCGGAACAGCTTTTTTTTTTTTTTTTTTTTTTTTTTTTTTTTGGGTCTCTCACTGTTGTGGCCTCTCCCGCTGCGGAGCACAGGCTCCGGACGCGCAGGCCCA
>NW_006790633.1:1565504-1583412 GCF_000442215.2 Lipotes vexillifer | reverse complement strand
GGGCCCAGCCGCTCCGTGGCATGTGGGATCTTCCCGGACCGGGGCACGAACCCGCGTCCCCTGCATCGGCAGGCGGACTCTCAGCCACTGCGCCACCAGGGAAGCCCGAGGAACAGCTTTTAATTTCTTGTCTTACATATGGGTATATTTTTTGAGCAAGGTGGGTGGTGGTGTGAAGGTGCCTTAAGGTCTTCGCCCGCTGAGTGGGTCCTCTTATCCCCCTCTCGCCCTCACTTTCCCACTGGCTAGCACCTGGGGGTGCTCTGTGATGTTTGTTCAATGAACGAGTGAAGGAGTCGTTTCTGCCTGCCGGAGCGCCCTCCAGGACAGACCTCTGCTCATCCTCTCTTTCTCCTCCTCTTCCTTGCGCCCTGCAGTGCGTCTCTCCTCTCCCAGCTCCTATCCAAGGCTCTCAAGATGTACGCTGCATGTTCTGGCACACTAACCTTTTCTAATAGCTGTTTCCTAGTGTATCATAACTCGGCCGTTACAAATGTCCCACAGAGTATCCCTGCACGGCCATCCCCGTGGCATGTGTGACTCTGCAGACCATATGAACATTCCTCATCCACAGGGCTGTCATTGTCCCCTGGCCTACTCCATGTGGATGGGGACAGAGCCCGTCTGTGCAGGCAGGGTTTCCTGTGTGCTGTTGGCCCTGTCTCTGCGTAGCCCAAGGAGAGCCCCCTTCTGCCCCGTGAGTCGCAGTCTCTTGTACAGCCCAGTGCCTCGTCCTGCCTGATTTGTGTCTCTTATTTTCATTGTGATAAAATGAACATAACATACCATTTTAACGATTTTTAAGTGGCAATTCAGTGACATTAAGTATACATACAATGTTGTGCAGTCAGTACCACTGTCCATTTCCAGAACCTGTTCATCATCCCAAACAGGAGCTCTGTGCCCATTAAACCATCTCTCTCCATTCCCGCGTCCCCTCAGTCCCTGGGAAACTCTGCGCCAATGTCTGTCCCTAAGAATTTGCCTATTCTAGGTACCTCATAAAAGTGGAATCATACAGTGTCTGTCCTTTTGTGTCCGGCTTATATCACTTAGCATGTTTTCAGGGTTCATGCATGTTATAGCATGTATCAGAATTTCATTCCTTTTTGGGGCTGAATAATATCCCATGGTTCCATATGTATAGACTACATTTTGTTCATCCATTCATCCGGTGACAGACACTTGGGTGGTTTCTACCTTTGGGCTACAGTGATAATGTTGCTATGAACACTGGTGTTCAAATACCTGCATCTCTGCCTTCCCTTCTTTTGGGAACATACCTGGGAGTGGAACTGCTGGATCGTATGGTAATTCTGTGTTTAACTTTTTGAGGAGCTACCAAACTGTTTTCCACAGCAGCGGTACATTTTATGTCGCCGTGTACCTTTTACAATAATTCTTAATTTTTAACTAGAAACACAATGCATGTTTGTTATAAAAACTTCAAAGGAGGGCTTCCCTGGTGGCGCAGTGGTTGAGAGTCCGCCTGCCGATGCAGGGGACACGGGTTCAAGCCCCATTCCGGGAAGATCCCACATGCCGCGGAGCGGCTGGGCCCGTGAGCCATGGCTGCTGAGCCTGTGCGTCCGGAGCCTGTGCTCCGCAATGGGAGAGGCCACAGCCGTGAGAGGCCCATGTACCGCAAAAAAACAAAAAACAAAAAAACAAAACTTCAAAGGATGCAGAGGTACATGAAGTAACGATGTAACCCTCCCTTTTCGACAACTGCTACTTAGTGTTTGGTGTGTATCCACTTGGACCCCTCCCTGTACATCTCCAAATATACAAGCATACACTCAGACATTTCAACAAAAGTCGTGCACGGGACACCTGGCCCTGCCACTTGGTTTTTTTCCATGTCATCCCATGTTGCACCTGAAGTTCTCGGCAGTGTGCCTCTCCGTTCTGTGGATGCACCTTGTGTCATGTATCGGTTCCTGGGTAGTGAGAGACAATTCTCACAAACCCTATACACTCACAGCTTTGCACACGTCGGCTGCCAGAGCTGACCTTGGCACTGGGGTGGCCATGCGGCCAACAACCACCTTCCCCATCCGTCTCAGCTTTTCCCAAGTTGCTCTACGCTTGGGGTAGCTAAACTAGCTGAGCTGTGTTTTGTGAAGGAGGGCCACCCACCTGGCCTTATCCAGCTGCAGCCTGGCGCGGTACACCCTCCCCTCTGGGAATTCTGGGAGTCAGCCTCCTTTGAAGTGAGGAGGTAACTTAGAGCTGGGCAGAGAGGTGAGCTGCAGCTGGAGAGAGAGAGTCCAGACTCTCACAGCATGGGGCGGTCGGGGTTTCTCTTTGGGGCTCTGAGAAGGAGGCTGTGGGACCATCAAGGCGTGCTGTGCCCTCACACACTTGGACAGACCCAGCTTAGGCCTGGCAAAAGGCCACCTTTCAAGCCAAGGACCAGCCTATCTTTTGCCAGCACCTTTTTCTGCAGAGCCCCAGGCAGCTGGTGGGAGAGTACAAAGAGGCCTGGAAAATCCACAAACTGCATAATCAGCCCCTGCATCTTGGACGCTTGACTCTGTTTATTGCTTCCTGTCCCCGAAAGCCCTTTACAAACAGAGGGGCTTTGAGCAGGGGGAGCTAGACCTGGTGGGTGGCCTGCCCCTGCCAGACGTCCCACAACTCTGGGAGCCGGCAGCTTCCCTAAGCAAGTCCGCTTTCCTTTCCACTCCCCTCTGCCACCCCCAAAGGGAACAGGGGGTTGAACAAGAGTGTGAGAGGGCCTAACTGACAAAGGACAAGGGTCTCATTTCTACCAATTTCCTTGAAGGCCTGGAGGTTAAGCTCTAATGAGGCGCAGGAGGGGAGCAGAGTAAAACCTTAGCCTCTGACTGACCCCTGCGAGGTGGGGAGGGGAGCAGGGGGTCTGTTCCTTGGGATCTAGGGACTGTCCTGTTCCAAGGGCCGTGGGACTCGCTCAAAGCTGTTTTATTCTTGTTTGTATTACATTTTTTTTCTTTTTGGCCATGCTGCGTGACTTGTGGGATCTTAGTTCCCCAACCAGGAACTGAACCCGTGTCCTTGGCAGTGAGAGTTCGGTGTCCTAACCACTGGACCACCAGGGAATTCCCTGTATTACATTTTTTTAAAAAATAAATTTATTTATTTTTTGTTTATTAATTTTTGGCTGTGCTGGGTCTTCGTTGCTGTGCGCGGGCTTCTCATCGCGGTGGCTTCTCTTGTTGCGGAGCACGGGCTCTAGGCGCACGGGCTCAGTAGTTGTGGCGCACGGGCTTAGTTGCTCCGCGGCATGTGGGATCTTCCCGGACCAGTGCTCGAACCCGTGTCCGCTGCCTTGGCAGGTGGATTCTCAACCACTGCACCACCAGGGAAGCCCCTGTATTCCATTTTTAAAAACAGGTTTCTCCTTGTTGACTGACTTTTCTCCCTTCCCTTCCTCTCACCTCCCCAACCTTCATCCACCCTGTCCCAGAATTAACTAATTCACTTCACAGCCTTTCCCACCACTGCCGGTGGCTGAGATGTGACTCTTTCAGGGAAGAGCTACAGCCCTGAAACGTTCACCTGGACACTCACGGCTGGGAGTGCCCGTGAGGGCTGTCTGCTGTGCTTTCCTTGCGTCTGGGAGACATGGGCAGTGGGGGGCACATGGTTGGAAGAGGGAGGCTGTGTTTTGGGAAGAGGGGCACGTAGGAAGGCGGTCACCCAGAGGTGGGGCTGCCCCTGCCAGCCAGACGTGGGGCTCCCGCTGTGTCCAGGCCGGGTTGGAGGCCTGAGTTCCCACCCTCCCTCTGCTGCCTATCTGCATCCTCCCTTTGCTTGGCGTCCCTGACTTAGACGCCGATTGACCGCATAGCCCTGATTTACCCCTGTTGGAAGGCCTCTCTGATTTAAAAAGCAGAGGGGATGAGTTGGCCTGTGCTCTCTGTATGGACCTGCCGTATGTGAGGATCCGTGGGTCTGCTTGTACTTTTCCGCGGGGGCCGTCTAAGCAGACTTTCCACGTGGGACCCCTGTGTGTCTGAGCTTGTGCATTTGGTTGTGCAATTCTGATCCTGCCGCACCCTCCCAGCTCCTTCCTGAAAGTGAAATGCTACAGTCCTTGCTCAAGAACAAAGGCTTGAGCTCAGCCCTGCATGTTAATGATTTTCAAGTGTGGCCACTTCCTCCTGCTGGGCCCGACTCACTCAGCTGCTGCCTGCTGTGGTTGGGATGGAAACCCAACTTGAAGACCCCAGGGACGGACAGGGGGACCCTGCTGGGGGCGGGAGCCAGAGCCTGGGACCCCTGTAGCAGAGGAGGCATATGGCAGGACCGGCCTGCTCAGCTCTGAGCTGGGCTGCACCCCATTCTTTTCTATCTCCCTGCTCCTGGCCAATCCATGCAGCCGCTTCTCTCCTGCCCCCGGGTGACCCCATGTTCCCAACCCTTCTGGAGCCTCAGTTTCCCTCTGTGCCCCATGCAGAGATCAGAGGCTCCCCATTATAAGTGGGGTGACAGTGCAGTGAGTGGTTGGGAACATGGGCTTTGGGGTAGAATCCTGACTTAGCCGCTTGTTATTTAATTCCTCTGTGCCTCCATTTCCCCATCTGCAAGATAACACCTCCTACCTCGTAGGGTTGTTGCTAGGATTCCATGGAGGTGAAGAGCCCAGCATGGTGCCAGCTGAGCCCCTGCTCTCCGGGAACAGGCCCAGCCTAGAGCCTGGCTTGTGGAACTCGCCCCCAGCATTGGAAACTGTAAAGTGCTGTGCACATGAAAAGCACAATCATTTGGGGGCAGTCATCACGTTCAGAGTGAGAGAATGATCTATTTCAGGATTTTTAAACGGCTGGGATCAGCAGACCTTGGCTACAATTCACAGATGTTTCCCACTGTGGAAGCTGGGTTTTCACTCCTGCCTTTGCTGTCGGTCTTTCCTCTTTGCTTATTTGGCACACGCACACGGGTTCCCCCCTTTGTGCCACACAAAGGGAGCACGAATCCGGATTCACCCCGTGTCTGTGGGCTGTGGGCCTGAAAACCACCACGGCTCCTCTGTCAAAGATTCATAAACCTTGAAAGATGAGTCAGTCCTGTTTGCCACCAGCAAGAAGTGCTTGAGCACAAGCTGAATACCTCGTGTTTTAACAGTGCTCATCAAGGAGCCATGGGACTAAGGAGTGTCCAGCTGCTTTGGAAAGGTCCCAGCAATTGCTGGACTGTCCCCATTGTCGCCTCATACCCCTTAAGTCTGGGTGGCTTGCAACCCACTCGTAGGCTGGGGCCATTCCGGCTACACCCTCTCTCCGACCCAGCCCTCGTGCCCATCCCACACTGGAAGGAAGGGAGTGCAGGGTCCACACATCTCTGGCTGGCGGCTTACCCGGGAGGGACAGAGCGGCTATGAGTTTGGGCTTGTGGGGTGATTTGGCAGAGCATTTGTTTGATGACTGTTGATTAAGCCCAGGTGTGTGGGCCTAATGTTTACAGAATCCTGATTGGCTCAGGCTGGAATGAAAAAAAATGGATATTCAGGGGAGTAGGGAGGTGGCATGGATAATCCAAAAGCCATTTGTTCAGGGCTTGGAGCCAGAGATAAGGTATTTTTGCAGATCTCCCTAAATCAGCCAGATAGGAATTCTTTTTAATGTGTGCCTACAGTGTACATCGGCTGCTCCAGTGACTGAACAGTCCACGAAACTCAGCTCAGACAGCTGTGGACCATCTGGGGACTCAGGGCAGACACAGAGGATGCCAAGAATGAAAGAGATCTTGAAGATCATTTAGTCCTCCTTGCCCATTTTTCAGATGGGTACCTGAAGGCTCAGGCAGCAAAATGACTTGCTGAAGTTCACTTGGCTGGTCAGTGATGGAGCTAAAGTCAGAATCTGGGGCCCCAAACTGCATCACTCTGTAAGGTAGTGGTCCTCACACTTTACTGGACATTCAAATGACCTGGGGAACTTGTTAACATACAGATTCCCAGGCTGTAGCCCCAGAAATTCTGATTTCATAGTGGGGTGAAGAATATGTGTCCTTAGCAAACCCCTCAGAGGAGTCTGGTGAAGGCGGTCTCCACCATCCTCTCAGATACATTGCTATAACGCAAAGGGCATTTGGTTTTAGACTGAGAGAAAAGCACACTTGCACTTCCCAGAGCCACATGAGCAGGCCGGTAGCAGTGCGGGGAACAGGCAGAGATGCAAACAGCTCTGGTTAAACCTAGGCTTTAAAGCAGGTTGCAAGAAACTGGTGTGTCAGAAGACTTGACAGCACACTGGTTTCTTTCCTGTGAGGCCATGCAATTTGGATGTGGTGCAGCCCTGGACGACCTTTAGGTCACACATGACGACCCCTTGTCCCTATCTGTAAAATGGCTCTGATGATGGTAGAAGGTAATAATCTGCGGTACTAGATTATCGTGAGGATTAACACGGTGCACGGGAAACACAGCCCAGCAGCACTCAGTAAATGGCAGGTTCTCTGATTACTAATTGCTGGGGGAGGGAGGGGAGGGCAGGCCTCTGCTTAATGTCTTTATGGAATGGATGTCTGCTGAGGATGTTATTTGAGGACAAGGGTTCCGGTTGTGTAGCTAAAGAAAGGGTACAGGTCCTTCCAGCCCTGGGGGACTGGGATGCAGCCACCCCCTTCTGCAGAGGTGTCATCATGGTTTGTACCTAGCTTGGTGGTACCTTTCTCTGGCTCTGATCCGTCCCCCACCCCAACTCATGTCCTTGCATCTCTGGGAGGTTTCAGTGATGGGGAAGGTCAGACTGAATAAGGACTCTTTCTCTCCATTTTCTAGGGATGGAGACTGAGGCCCCCTGGAGGCAAAGCAGGCTGGTTCTGGGACTGCCAGGAGCTCCTGCCCCTTCCCCTGACCGTCAGATTTGAGGGCCAGGGCTACCAGCCCCAGTGGGCCTGCAGCCCTCCTTGCACTCCCATCTGGGAGTTGGTTTTGCAGGGAACCAGAAAGCTGATGCCTTGGCCAGGGTGTGCCACTTCCCATTTCTGGTTCTGGCCAGATTTGCTGCAAATCAGGTCAGCCTGACCTCACCCCTCACCACTGATGCACCTGATGCTGTAAAAACCATTCTGGGCACATTTGGGGAAGAGAGAGAGGGATCGGGGCCTCATCTGGCCCTGCTGTCAGCCTAGCGAAGGGAGGGGCTTGCAGAGTGGGCCGTGGGAAGGCTGAGGGTGCGGTTAGTGCACGTTAGCGTGTGTGTAGGACAGTCTGGCTGGAAGAACACAGCTTTCAAGTTGGGTGAAGAGAGGAGTGGACTGAGTGCCTGGGCTGGGCGGGAGGGTTCAGGAAAATCTAAAGGGAGGGAGCGTGGCCCCTGGCTGTGAGGGCCTGAGGCATCTGTGGCACCTGCCCGTGCAGTGAAGGCTTTGAGGGAGCTGGTGTATGTGGCACACACAGGCACATGAGCTGCGCGTTGCTGCCCTGGGGTGCACGCCCACACGGGGACAGGGCGCTGGCCCAGGAGGCCACAATCTGGGTTCAGATCCCAGCTCTGTGGCCACTGAGCTCTGACCTCAGGCAACACACACCATCTGGCAGGGAGAGCATGGGGTTTCTTCCTGAGGGCATGTGTGGGCACGTGGGTACTGGAGTTGAGCAGTGTGGGTGAGGGAGGGCCACAGGTGGGGAGGGATACCTAGCCCAGTGGTGGCAGAGGAGGGGCGCGGGGGAGGGAGCAGCCTGCGGTTGGGGAGAGTAGCAGGGGCCTGATAAGTGGCTCTAAACAATCCCATCTGCTATCTGGGCTGGGTGGAATTTCTGATGGTGTCCCGGCTGCCTGCCTGAGGTGGATGATGGTCCTCAGGCTGCAGCTGCCTCCTGCTGTTTGAAGCTGGGCCCCTCCCCAAGCCCCTGCTCCCCAGCCCAGGACCTGCATTCCCCAGCTGCTATAGGAAGCACTTCTGAGAAGGGCACTCTCTGTGCCTGTGCTCCTGCTGCCCAGCCCCGAGCCCCTCCCTGGGGGCAGGCCCCTGTCAAACCAGCCCAGCCCCCAGCAGCAGCGGGAGCTCCAAGCAGGGGTCCCAGAGCACCCCAGCCTGAGGTCCTGGAGGCACCTGAGAAGAGCCTTAATGCTGCACACTCTCCCCGCTCAGGGCCGGATTCAAGATCATAACCCCAGGGGCTTCCCTGGTAGCACAGTGGTTAAGAATCCGCCTGCCAATGCAGGGGACACGGGTTCGGGCCCTGGTCTGGGAGGATCCCACATGCCGCAGAGCAACTAAGCCCGTGCGCCACAACTACTGAGCCTGTGCTCTAGAGCCCGTACAACAAGAGAAGCCATCCAATGAGAAGCCGGAGTAGCCCCCACTCGCCGCAACTAGAGAAAGCCCACACGCAGCAACAAAGATCCAACGCAGCCAAAAAAAAAAAAAAAAATCATAACCCCAGCCCTGACTCCTGGGCCAGGCTCTAGACACAGACAGTCTTACTGACAGCTGCCCCGACTGAGAGACCGTGATCCCCCTCAGGAATCTGTCTGAGGAGATACAGGTGTCCCTGTTCTACACGTAAGGAAACGCACTCAGAGATGTTCCACTCACCCAAGCAGCAGTGATCGGGATGGAAGCCGGGGTTAGGCCGGAGCTCAAGCCCATCCTTAACCGCTGCGCTCTTACCCGACACAGCGCCGGTAAAAACCAACTTGTGGTTTCCCCTCCACGGGGAGCTTCCTGGCTAGACCCCGCCCCACTGCGCTGCTCCGGTGGGCCCTCCACACTGTGGTCTGACCTCTGAAACAGCTGTGGCATCAGCCATCACCTTGCCCACCGGGAATCTTTGTGTACCCTGCAACCCTGCCAGGAGATAGGTGGGTCCCTGGCCCTGAGGCTGCGGCTCTGGAAGCACGTGCGAGGCAGGACCTGGGAGAGCTTGCCCAGATAGTCCGGGTAGGAAGGATGGAGTTGGGATTCGAAGGATTACAAAAGTTTTAAAGCCCTGGAGGCTCTGTGCTTTTAAGACTTTTTTCTATCATCATTCAGTTTTTTCGGTTTGGTTTGATTAGGTTTTTTAAAATCAGAGAACAGTATAAGACGGAGGTTAAGAAGAGCATGGACTCTGGGGACAGATTGTTTGGATTCACATTTTGGCTCTGTCACTGACTGTGTGACCCTACATAAGTTATTTAAACTCTCTGAGTCTTAGTTTCCTCATCTGTAAAATGAGTATGATAATTGCTTTACTGTGGGGCGGCTTTGATGAGATAATGCATGCCACGTGTTTAGAAAGTGTGTGGCACATAGTATGTGCTCATAGATATTTGCTATGACTATTATTAAAAAGTAATTCATGGGCTTCCCTGGTGGCGCAGTTGTTGAGAGTCCGCCTGCCGATGCAGGGGACGCGGGTTCATGCCCCGGTCCGGGAAGGTCCCACATGCCGCGGAGTGGCTAGGCCCGTGAGCCATGGCCGCTGAGCCTGCGTGTCTGGAGCCTGTGCTCCGCAACGGGAGAGGCCACAACAACAGTGAGAGGCCCGCGTAACGCAAAAAAAAAAAAAAAAAGTAATTCATGTCAATTGTAGATAATATGCATATGCAAAGAGAACATAGAAAATCACTGGCAGAGCTATCATTTTGATATTCTTTATAGGTTATCTGCTTATTTTATAATTTTTAAATTAATGAACATGAATCAAAATTTAAAAGGTACCAAAGGATTTACAGAGTAAATTTTCCTTGATCTGTCTCTTATGACCTAATTCTCCCCAGTGGAAGCCTATAGTATCAGATTCTTATGAATCCTTTCAGAGCCCTTTCCCTCACCCTCTCCATATGTAGACATACACACACCATAAGGCACTATAGTATAGAGACTATACTTACTTTTCTGTGCCTTGCATTGTTCCCCTAAGCAATAGGTCTTGGGCATAGAGACATACAGAGATGCCTCATTTTTTGTTTACCATTGTATAGTGTTCCATTAAATGTGTTATATGAATTCCATAGAAGTGGAATTCATGGATCAGTGTGTGGGTGCAAAGTGTGTGCTGGTGTGGGGTAAGGGGACAGGAGTTGGGACTTCAGTTCCCAGGACCCTCCTCTGCTCTGAGCACCCCTCCCTAAGCTTGGTTCCTTGGCCTGGACTCCCTGGGCATGCTCAGATACTGAATTATGTGGCATTACTGACTGACCACCTGTCCCAGGGGCCCAGAGACATCTCCTGCCCAGACTTCAGGGCTCAGCACCAGACCATATGCAGGCCCAGCCTGTGGAGGGGTCTTCAGATTAACTGCCTGAAGGACAGGCCCCGGGGCGGGGCAGCTGGCCCCTCTTTCCCAAGGGGCTAGAACTGGGCCAGCAAGAGCTCATGCCTGGAGCCAGCCCAGCTTCACTGCCTTGCACCTGAGCTGCCAGTGCCCCCTTCTCCCAGTTTGGGCCATTGCACTTGGTCCCAGGTACAAACACATTCCTGCCAGCCCAGAGAGGCTCCCCAAGGCTGCAGTCCCTGGGTGGGGCAGCGGGGAGCAGCTTCCCCTCTGTCAACTGAAGTCTCATCTCCTCCCAGGCGCCTGGGTTGAGTGTCTTGGCTGAGCTGGTAATGCTTGTTGATGGAGAGATGGATTGTTGTGGAAATAGTCCCAACCAGTTCAGGTAGAGATGGAAAACAGTTGGTTGCCCAGGCAACTGACAACCTTAGTGGAGTAGAGAAAAGGTAATTGTAAGGAAACTGCCATGGTTCTGTCTTTCCTTCTGGTAGGCTTTGCCTAGACTCCTTCCTCCTCCCTTCTTCCCTGGACATGAGCACCAGGCACCCCCAGCCTCTCCAGGGGCAACTCTGCCCCATTAGGAGTCAATTCAGTTCACAGTTACTGAGTTCTTGCTGTGTGCCTGACTCTGTGCTCAGCTGCGGGAATGCAGAAAGGGGGTCAGGCCTGACGGATTAAGAGTGCCAGATCTGGAGTCAGGTCAGTTTGGCCACTTAGCTGTGTGACCTTGAACAAATTCCTCGACTCCTCTGTGCCTCATTTTTCTATCTATAAAGTGGAAATAGCATGGGTAATACGTACCCCTTAGGGCTGTAGAGAGGATGAAAAGAGTTATTAACATGCATAAGGCACTTGGCATAGTGGTTGGTACATAAAGAAGCAGGCGATAAGTGTTATGTTATCTTTATTGCTACTATTACCATCATTCTACCAAGATGAGCCGAACAAATGACATGTTACTCATGCCTGAGGAGCTTCATCTTGGATCTTTTCAACTGGAAGGCAGAGTTGACTTCTCAGCCCTTTTACGGCAGCCAAGCCCAATGTCTGGGCCTCAGGAACAAAGATGAACAATGGTGTCCTTAGAACTGAAGCTCCGGGGCCAATCCTTTCATAGGGTAGGGACCTTATTAACTTCCTTTGAAACCTCTTGCCCTAGTCCATACCCATCAGCCCCCATCAGCTAGAGACCTGCCCACAGAAGTTGAAGCAAGAGAGAGAAAAATTAGGAAAGAAAACACCTTTTTTCATTTTTTTTCTCCTATAGATTTTTAAAAGATATTACGGGGGTAGGTAGATTTCTTTTCTGCCCCAGCCTTAGATTGGACTAATTGATGGGGGATGGCCCAGAGAGGTAAGTGGCTAACCCAAGGTCACACAGCCAGGCATGGCAGAACTGAGTCTGCCTCTCCCTCTCTTCCTCCTCCTCCTTCTCTTAGGTCCAATAAGGCCTCCTTTTCCCAATGGCCGTGCCTGAGGGTCCTCTCTGCCCTTCCTGACACCCCCCTCCCCGGGGGGTGGGCACAGGTGTGGCTGCCCAGCAGCTCCCGGTGCCTCGGGAATGAATGAGGCTGGCTTTGTTGCGGCCCCAGCAGCTGCGGCCGTTTGAGTTTCCATTAAGCCCTTTCTGCGCCTTGGTCTGGAGCAGGAGGCTCGGCATTTAAAGGTCACCCGGCGTTTGAAGCTGCAGTGACATTAATAGCTTGGGAAGAAAACAAGACTGCGCGGGGACCGGAGGACAAGGCGCCTCTGTCAGAGCTGTCCCCCGCCCCCCCTCCCCCGCCGGGTGCTCACGCGCATACACACACACTTACACACTCGGACACACACACACACACACACAGACCCTGACAGCCTCTCTCTGTCTCTTGTCCCGCCCTCCTTTCTCCCCTTTTGGGGCCTCTCCAGCTCAGAAGCCAAGAAGCTCAGGCAGACTTCCCTGTGCCCTGCCCCCATCACGTCTGAGGTGACAATTGGACAAGGATGCAGCTGCCCCAGGCCCAGCAGCCTCTCCATTAACATTGCCGTTGCCCACTTGAGGTTTCCCCAGGACTTAACCATGGTTACACAAGCATCCCAGGGGTCATATGACCTCATTCTGGCCCTGCTGGCTTTTGCAGCCCGGATTCCTAATGAGACAACATAAGCCTGGGCCTGGTCTTCTCATACGGGAAATGAAAGGGCTGGCAAGCAGGGTGTATCTTGCTTGCCAGTTCTAATCACTTGGTAGTGGCTTGCCCAGAGCACTGAGTTGAAAAGGCTTCTGAGGCTGTGCGGGTTCCATAGGACAGTACCTAGATGGATTAGTGATGTCTGCCAAGGACACAGGATATAAATAAGTGGCGTGTGTGCCTTGTATTTCACACCTTGGGAATAAATTATTTTGAAACTCTTCCAGTCTTGGATTCTAAGATCCCTGGAGTGGCTGGGTGGCTCCTCTTCCTTTTAGTCAGCCCGAGAGTAGGGGGTGGGGCTGATTTTTGAGTTCTTGGAGAGAAGCTGATCTGTATGCCCTTTCCTGAGAGCAGCTGTGGCCTGAGCCCTGGGACACCACCTAGTGGCCTGGAATGGTAGTGCCGTTGGGCTGGGCCCAGATCTTATGCAAGAAGGGACAGCGAGTCCCTCTGCAGGCTGTGATCACAGCAATTACAGATAGATCACAAGATTCGGTCTGTCCCTGGAAGTTTTCAGAGGAGGGAGCCAGGGGTGTGCAGGGACACAGCTGGCCTCGGGTAGTCACTTCAGAAGAATGGGGAGGGGGGGCGTGCAGAAAAGTGCTGGCAATTGGGACCTCTGGCCTCCCAGCCCCATACCTCCTCCTGAGGCCTCCTCTTCTAATCCCCACCTTTTGGGGTTGAGTCCTGGTCCTCCTGGGAGGCAGCAGAGTATCAATTCAGGTGTTGGAGGGGGTCGATCTCTCCTGCCCGCTGGAGCTGTCGCTGGCTTGGAAAGAAGACCAACAGACCAGCCTTGTGTGCCAGGGAGGAGGCCCTCAGGCCAGGTGGCAGAGGGCTCAGGCACCTTAACCGTGTCACTGAGCAGCCTTGGCCTTGGTCGCTTCGTCTGTGAAGTGGGGTAATAATGCACACCCTGTATAAATGATAGGTTTGTCGTGAGGACTAAATGAGAATGCAGAGAAGACAGGGCTTTGGAAATGAAGAAAGCACCCCGTCCCCACCGTTGATATGAGCCGGAGAAGGAAGAGAGAGGAAGGGAACCCACGGTTGCTGCACTCCAACTTCTTTCCTTCCCTTCTTTACTCATCCGCCTGATAAGTTACGTTGGAGCTGCTGTTGGACATCCACGTGGAGGCAGCGGGTCAGCTGTGCAAGTGTGGAGTTCAAGGGCGTGTTCCCGGGAGACCTCAGGGGGAGAGACATGTGGGAGCCAATATTCGGCGTGTAGACAGTATCAGAGCTGTGGGACTGGATGAGATCACTCAAGGTTTGAGTGTAGCTCAGGAAAAGGGCCAAGACCCGGGCCGGAGGTCGCACCAACCTGTCTTGTTGGCTGCTTCCTATGCCGAGGCACCCGTATAAATTCTATCACAACACATAGGTATGATCCCAACTTTGACAGACGAGGAAGCTGAGGTTCAGAGAAGTGAAATAATTTCTCCAAGTCACACAGCCTTACCAGGCCCAGGCAGAATGGGAATCCATTCTGGCTCCTGGGCTCTCACATCCCCCATGTGGACCCTACCTGGCCCTGCAGGAGACTGGCTGGGATGACCTTGGGCAAAGTCGGGAGAATGACTCTCCGACTCTCGGACAGCTGGCCCACCTCCCTGGGCCAGGCCGGGAGTGACTCAGGCCTTGGCTGTCTACACACGCTTGGAGGGAAGCTTGGCTGTCTGCCGCCCCTGCCAGGCCTGGATTCCTTTCTGGGGAGGCGGAAGGCCTGGCTCCCTGGGACCTGGGGGAGGACAGGTGTGGGGTTTCGGCTTCCCAATCCCCAGGTTGCTCACAACCTGTGAGTTCAGGAGAGCCTCTGAGTCTGCCTCCAAGAGGTCTAATGGGCTCAGCAGGTTAGATTCACTTCCTTTTTCAGAAGTCAGGGGTTATCTCCCTCTGTTTCCCTGCCAGTGCCCAGCAAGCCAGGGTTCAGAGAGGCGGAGGAGTGATTTCCCCAAGGTCACAGAGCCAGTTCTGGGGCAGAGCCAACAGACCCCCTCCCTGCCCTCCCTCCGCCAGTGCCGTCTGGGTCACATTTCCTCTGCTGGAATGTCAGCCAGGCTGTGCCGTCTCCTGAGCCTTTCTGAGGTTCCTCCGCTCCTAGCCCTGCAGGCCTGACTTGGCATTTTTGCCTCTTAGGAAATGGGTTCCTAATTCTGGCTTCTCTACACACTAGCTGTGTGACTTTGTACAAGTTACCTAACTTCTCTGAACTGGTTTTCACAGCTATAAAGTGGGGACAATAACATCTATCTCTGGAGTTGTAAAAAAGAGATTAAACGTGAAAGCGCCTGGCACAAGCTCGTACACCTAAGCTGCCTACTTCATTTTTTCATGTGTTTAAAATTTTTTTTCATTTGAGCTGTGCCGGTTGGAGAAGGCAGCCTGGCACGGATGACTCTGACCCTGAGGACAGTCCTCCCTGCTCCCAGCCACGCCGGCCAAACCTCAGCCCTGGCCTCAGCCTTTGCACTTGAGCTCAGCGAGGGCTGGGGAGATGGTCCTTTGAGAAATGGGGGCCCTCACAGCGGCCCCTCCTGGTGTTAATTGTAGGCAGCCTGGCTTTGGGGGTCCGTGGGTCCTTGCAGAGTCCTATGAAAATGGCATTTCTCTACACTGAATCCTGTTTCCCATTACTGTTTCTGAGCCACTTTCTCCTCATCCACAGAAACGCTCTCTGATGGAAAAGTCAAGGCTTTACCGCTCCTGCTCTGTGTCCTGGGCATCTCCTCTGGTCCTGGGTTTCGGCTCTTCATCTGTAATGTGCAGCAGGCTGTAGCGTTGTTGGCCGTTTTCATGTCGCGGCAGACACACAACGTGCTCTTTTTCAAGGCTTTGCACCTGGGGTAAATGGAAGCAGCTGCTGCGGCCCAGCCTCCCCTGGGGCTGTGAGGATCGGTATCTCCTTCCCGAGGGCTGACAGAATTTCGGGGGGTTGATATCCAGATGCTGGGGAAGGATTGCCTAGAATCCCCCGCCCCACCCACTCCAGGAGCAGCTTGGCTGGCATACCAACTGCCCCTGGCTCTCTGCCTGCCTTGTGGGGCAGTGGCAACAACAGTCACCCAGCTAACCACGTTCCAGGCACTGTGCTGAGGATTATCCTGTTTAATTCTCATGGAAGCCCCATTCGTATAGGTGAGGGATTGGGCACAGAGAGGACAGGGGATGGGTACCAGGTCCCACAGCTGGAGCGGCAGAGCGGGAGTTGCAGCCTGGGGCTGAATCAGGGCACTTACTTAAACGGTAGGAGGGCAAGAAGGTTTCCTGGGGGCTTCCCGACACTCAGGCCTGGAGCCCGAGGGACCTGTAAAGAGGGCTGTTAATGGGGAAAACGTGGACCCCATCATCTTCCTTCTTCCTCTGTCAGGGAGGGGATCAGGTCCTGGCCTCTTTCTCCAAGGGGCTGCCCTTGGCAAAGTGAGAGCCAGGTCCCTCAATCTGAAATTACTCGAGCGGGAGGGCGAAGGTGGTGAAGGTGGCTGACTCCAGAGGCGTTAGCATAAGGCACTGACCCCCATGTGTGACGACACCAGGACAGCAGATTGCAGCCCAGGGCACGGCTTCTGGGGCCTCCTGGCCCTGAGGTCCTTGTCAGAAGCCTCAGGGCAAGTTTCCAGAACGCAGGACAAAGGTAGACACCAGGGTGGAGCCCCACTTTGGAGGGTGTTTTGGCAGCATCCTCTGACCTTACAGTGTGTCAGGGCGGGTGGAAGGTGTGGGTGAGGGGAGTTGGGGTGTCTAAAGCCAGCTGTGGGAGGCCACGTCACACTTGACTCCCCTCCTGTGTTCATCCTCATAACACATTTCTTGGACAGATCCTTTGAGGTCACTCCTCTGTGCTTCCTTGTGCACTGGCTTTGGCCTCTCTGAGCTGTGACTCGCTCATCTGGGAGGCTTTGGCCTCTCTGAGCTGTGACTCGCTCATCTGGGAAGCGACGGGGTGGAGGAGGTTGGATAATAAATCATACTCCACCCAGTCATCAGAATACTACTCAGGCATTAAGGACCATGAAGGGGATCTCTATGTTCTGACATGAGAAGATGGCTACAATCAATCATTAAGTGGAAAAAAGGAAGTTGCATAGTAGAATTTATGGTCTGATCACATTTCAGTAAAATGAATTCATACATATGGTAGTATGTGCATAGAAAAATGTATCTGCATGTAGATATTCCAGTGTTAAGAGGTTTTCTCTGGGGTTGGGAGGGGATTATAGTTCTGTAACATCAGTGTCCGGAGGCTGCATGGGGCCCATGTGCTTCTAGTTTCCTGCTCTTAAACACAGCCCGCCTCCCTGGGACTAGGCAGACACCCACCCAGCAAGCCGAGAGAGCATGAGCCCCGGACAATTTCCACGTCCCTCGAAGGAGGTGGAGGTTTGAAGGAGATAAGAATCTCAGCATGGTGGCACTGGAAGGCACTGGGGGACAGTATGAAGCCCCACTTTTACCTGTGAGGGGACTAACCTTTAGGGACAGAAGGAATCGGTGGTAGTGATGTGTCTTCTGGCCTCAGGGTGAGGGAGGGCGCTTCCAATGCACCTTCCACACCCTCTGGTCTGGTCTTCCTTTCATCATCAGTTAACTGTGGAGATCATGGCAAGGAAGATCATGCTGATTTGCTCACACCAGCTCTTCTCTATCATCTGTTAAGATGATGACCCCGAGTACTAGAAAAGGACTTAAGAATATCCTTTGCTGGAACAGTCCCTTAAAATAAAGCTGCCACTTTTCTACAATTAGCAAAATTACCGTACATCCTGGGATAAGCATGAGAAAGTCAGAACTTGATGTTTTTGGACACATTCAACTCTCAGTTACCTGCACGAGCAGAAGTGCTATCTTGGAAGTGATTTACAGGCCTGGTTCTGAGTGGGCTGCACTGCGTTCTGTTGCAGATTTCCTGGAGCTCTGCACAAGTGGATGCCATGATGGTGGGGCCCTGAGGTGAGGGAGCTAAGGAAAGCAGAGACTGGATGGGCTGAAGACCAGTGGGGGAGGACATTGCCTATACAGAGCCCCTCCTGCCCCAGTCAAGTCTCTAGGAGTCCTTGGCAGTGTGTGTAGTGGTTGAGACCAGTGGCTCAGGGGCCATAGTGCTGGGTTCAAATCCGGCCTCCTCCACTTTCTCAGGTCTGTGCCTCTGCATAAGGGGGATAATAGCACCTACCTCATAGTGGTGTCAGGATGTAAGCCCTTGCTAACAGGTAAAGAGCTGTGGCTGTTTACCGCAGCTGGAGAGAAAGCAGAAAGAAGCTGTTCTCCTGTGGGCTTGGCGGGGGTCGCCGAGTTCGTTGCATTCTGCCCCTGACTCTTGTCTCCCTCGGTTTCAGGTGGGATGGTCCGTGGAGCCGGACCCAGGATGCTCCCGGGGTGTGGATGACCAGCCGCCCAGCCCTGCACGGCCCAGGCCCGGATGCCGCGCCCTTGTCTCCTGACCCGGGGACCCCGCCCGTCGCGGGACTGAGCTTCCAGAAGCCGCCGAGCGAGCGGCGACGGCGCAGGGACCCGGGGGAAGGGGCTCGGCGCCGGCGGG
>NW_006790633.1:1564532-1565413 GCF_000442215.2 Lipotes vexillifer | reverse complement strand
GCGGCGGCGGCGGCGGCGGCGGCGGCGGCGGCGGGGGCGGCTCGGCGGCGGCGCGCGGGGCTGGGGGCAGCGCGGCCGCCTCGCAGGAGCTCAACAACAGCCGGCCCGCCCGCCAGGTGCGCCGCCTCGAGTTCAACCAGGCCATGGACGACTTCAAGACCATGTTCCCCAACATGGATTACGACATCATCGAGTGCGTGCTGCGTGCCAACAGCGGCGCCGTGGACGCCACCATCGACCAGCTGCTGCAGATGAACCTGGAGGCGGGTGGCGGCAGCGTCTACGAGGACAGCTCGGACTCGGAGGACAGCATCCCCCCGGAGGTAGGGGCACGGCCCCGATAATTCCCAGGAGCTCCAACAACTGTTTGAACCTCTTAGAGGACTTGGGTTATACTCCTGTCTGGGTTCTACCTGGCAAGCAGCCTTATTTCTCCTAGGCAAACGTACCCAAGTCAGCCCGTGGCCTTATTTTATGGGCAAAATTCATGCGGTCACTAAACAAACGCTGAGCACTACTCCGGGGCTGTGCCAGGCACGGTACTAGACCCTGGGTCAGGGGTCATCAGAATGAAGGAGCCTGTTCAAAATGTAGACACCTGGCCCCCACCCCAACGTCCCGAACCCCCGCTTCCGGGCTGGAGCTGTCTGGTCTGTATTTTCTGAACCTCCAGGTACCCGCTAATGCCAAGTCAGAGTTTCCGTCCCCACAGAGTTCACAGTCCAGCGAGGACTAGAGGCAGGTGTCAGGCAATGGCAGCCCGGAGGGGTGAGTGCTAGGATGGGAGAAATGGAAGCAGCAGAGAGGAAGGGATGGCTTCCCAGAGGAAGAGTGAAGGGTGAGGGAAAGGTGTGTGTGCAGAGGGAAGAGCTTGTGCGAAG
>NW_006790633.1:1562606-1564522 GCF_000442215.2 Lipotes vexillifer | reverse complement strand
GCAGGAATGTTAGGGAACTGGCAGCAGGGCCTTCTGTGAGGATCCTAGAGTGAGCAGAGACCAGGAGGCCTTGCGGCTGAGAAGGAGTGTGGTGTGTTCTGCAGCGTAGGGACCCGTGGAGAGCTTGCAAGTTCAGTTCCTCTGACCGAGGGGCGAGCGATACCCGAGCTGTCCCCTCCTCTCTCCAGGAAGGTGGCTGAGGGCGAAGGGGCCACCCCGCTGCATCAAGGCCCACTTGCTGGGTGTGGCCAGGCCTCCTCGGCCCCTCCAAGAGCTCAGTAGATGTCTGAGCCCCCAGTCTCAGCAGGACGTGCAGTGCTGGGTGCAGAAGGGGCACTCAGAGTCCTTCAACGAGAGGGTCACTGCCCACAGGGGCATCTGGGACATGCAGCCCAGACAGGACGGAAGGACCCAGCAGATCGGATTCAGCTCTGCTCTTCACTGAGTCCCAGTCTGGGCCAGGCACCGTCCCACGTGCTTTAGGTGTGTATCATCTCTTCGAATCGCATAAACTTTGTGAAGTGGTGTTACTATTACCCCCGTTTACAGTGGGAAACCTAGACCCAGATGTGGCCTCAGAGTCCTTCTCAGCACAGTCCTGCAGGTGGCCATTCCCCGTTAACCAGAGTCATCCTGTAGGGCAAAGCCCGCTTGCTCTTCCTCCTGTAGGGCTGCTGCCTGGGAGTTCTCTCTCCGGATGGAGGAGGAGCTCTGTGGGCAATGGCATCTGGCTCATCCCTGTGCCACGCGCAGCACCCAGGACAGTCACTGCACATAGCAGGCGCTCGGGGAGTATTTGTTGAATGAATGAACGTTGCTGCTGTCTTTGCGCAGCTTTCTTTAGTTTCTTTCCCTGGGAGAGCACTCCTTGGCTCTGCCTGGATTAGCCAGTGGAGGGAGTTTTGGAAAAACCAGATCTTCTTTGTGAAAGGGAGGTGTGTGTATGTGTGTGCGGATACATCCTTTAAGTGTGAGCTGGAAGGAAAGTTCTCTGCAAACGCCGTCCCCTTCCACAGTCTCACTTGTTCTGACAGTCTGGCAGGTAGGATCATATGTCCTTCTCTGTTCATGGCACCCATAGCCCTGTGACTCTCCGCAAAGCTTGCCTTGATGCCCTAGATGGGCCTGCACTGTGTGCGCTTCTGTTTTCCCAAGACTCTTGCTTTCCAGATTGAGCCCCTTCTCAGCACCCCTCCTTGGCTGTTTCCCCAACCCCCCATCCTTGGAGCTCTGCGTGGGCCCATTGGCAGGCGGTTCCTGAGCCAGCGGAAAGTGCTGCGGAAAATTTATGAGCAGCAGCTGGGATGACAATAACTGCTGACTGGAAAAAGCCCCCTCTCTGGGGGCTGATGGATGGTGGGCTGGCCCGAGGGGTATCCTTGCCACAGAGAAATATCTCCTGTCAGATGAATGGCCCAGACCTTGGCCCCCAGAGCACCTGGCAGGCAGCCATCACCCACATGGAGTTAAGCCAGGAAGCCACAGAACCAAAAACTTCAGCACCTTTAGAGCCAGAAGAACAGCCTCACTGTGGCTGGTGGGGGCGGGGGCGGGGCGGGGGCGGGGCAGGGGGCGGAGTCCAGAGACATGGCTGGGGTTACTTCTCCCTGGAGACTGGGAATCAGCCTTTCCGGAGCGTGCCTGGCCTGCTGTCTGCCTCCTTGGTGTTTCCTCATTCTGCTCCAGGAGCCTCTGATGAGCGTCTGGTTCTTGTAGCCCCAGGATGCCGGGCTGAGGCAGGAGCGGCTGAGAGGGGAGGAAGCCCCCCTGCGCGGCTGTGGAGGCCCAATCTCTCTGAGCCCGAGGGGCGGCTGCTATGGGCCCCAGTCAGAGGAACCCCAAGCGGCTTCCTTCTGGGAGCAATTCCTACTGAGCCTTCCCCTCCTCGCCCGTCTCGCAAAGACCGGCTTCGGGGC
>NW_006790633.1:1555423-1562503 GCF_000442215.2 Lipotes vexillifer | reverse complement strand
GGGGGGGGACAGTCCAGGCCAGCCACTGAGGGGGAGGGGGTCGGCCTACAGGCCCCAGCGTGGAACCCTGTCCCTTAGAGCAGTTGTGTGCCGGGCACTGGAGGTTGTGCAAGTGTGTGTCAGTGAGCAGGGCTGGAGGTGACAGTGTTCTCTCTCTCTTTTTCTTGTGGAAATTTAGGGTAAGGAGAGCAGTGGCCCGAAAAGCAGCTGCATTCTTCTTTCTCTGCAAAAGCATCTGTTTAAGTACTTTCTGCCTCAAAGGAAGGAACGTTAGTGCATTCCAGAGCAGGAGGCCTCCTTGGGTCAGGCTGGCTGTGCGTGTACAAAGCGTGGCAGTGTGTGTGTGTGTGTGTGTGTGTGTGTGTGTGCGCGCACGCGCGCACGCGTGCATGTGCACTCACTCACCCACCTGCCCACTCGCCGTGGTGTCCCTTTGAGACTGGGTGCCTGGGCATGGCTGGGCTCGGGCAGAGATGTGCAGAGGCATCTTAGCAGTGATTTCTGCAAGTTCACTTGGGGTTCAAATTTTGGGCCAATTGACAGCCTCTGAGCCCTTCCCACGTTCTTTGGTCTTGGAGGAGATGGGCACAGAGCTGGAGAGGAGGGCGCGGGGGTGGGGTTGTGTGACCTGGGCTCTCCAGGTTGATGGCTTCCTCCTGCTCCAGACTCCTTTGCAGAAGGGTTCAGGTCAGTCCATATGGCAGGAAGCCTGGCCTTTGCCCAGCCTTGGCCTCTCCTGCCCCTTTCTCTGGCTCCTGGATGAGGAGAGGAGGCCAAGAAAGAGCCTGGGCTCTCCCTTTGCTGCTATCTGCCCTGAGAATCCAACCTGGGGGTGCAGGCATTGTGTCTGAAGGAGGCACTCTTGCTGTAGAGACCACATCTAAGTTAAAGACTCAGTTGTAGAAACAGTGTGTGGCTTTTGCCATGTTAATCGGTCAGCCTGGGCCTCAGTTTCCTCATCTGTAAAATGGGGGTAATGATCCATAGCCTACTTTGCCCAGTTGTTTGAGCTTCAGGTGAGATAATCGATGTGGAAGTACTCTGAGAGAGGGTAGGAATGATGTTAAAGTTATTTATCAAAAGTAACACAGGGACAGAAGAGTCCATGAGCCACAAATACGCAGCTCGGTGAAGTTTCATCAGCATCTGGATCAAGAAACATCAACAGAGCCTGGAATCCCCCTTGTGCCCCTTCTCAGCCTTCCCCACCCCCAGAGGTCACACTGCTCCAACTGCAATCCCTGTGAATTTGTTTTGCCCGTTTTTTACCCCCACATGTTTATTTATTTATTTGGTTGCGCCGGGTCTTAGTCACGACAGGCGGGCTCCTTAGTTGCGGCTCGCCGGCTCCTTAGTTGAGACACTTGGGCTCCTTAGTTGTTGCCTGCGAGCTCTTAGTTGTGGCATGCATGTGGGATCTAGATCGAACCCAGGCCCCCTGCATTGGGAGCGTGGAGTCCTGACCACTGTGCCACCAGGGAAGTCCCATGTTTTGCCTGGTTTTGAACCTTACTTGGATGGCTAATGCTGCATGGAGCATTCCTCTGGGGAGAAGTGCTTTCGCGTCTGCTGTGTATGTTGGAATCGTGGGCTCAGAAGTAGCCCATGTGCTGAGCGTTAGTACAGGAAGCCAAACGGTCTTGCAGAGTGCTGGTTATATCACTTTACACTCCCACCAGCTGCAGCAGAGTTCCCTTACTACACATCCTCGCCCACACTTGATTTTGTCTAAATGTTATTTAAATTCAAGGAAGGATTGTTAATATTTCTTCCTTTGTCGTCTCTGATACAGATTTTGGAAAGGACCTTGGAACCTGATAGCTCTGATGAGGAACCCCCGCCTGTGTACTCCCCTCCAGCCTACCACATGCACATGTTCGACAGGCCTTACCCTCTGGCTCCCCCCACTCCACCTCCCCGGTAAGAATCCATCTCCTCTCAGAACGCAAGGCAATGGGGAAGGGGATCAGGGGTTGGGATTGAGTACAAACACAGTGGGAAACTTGACTGGACCCTTCGGTATACTATTCCACCAAGAACAGGCTTCTACTGCAGCAAGAGGCATTTTAGCTAGATACCAAAGAGAACTTTCAAACTGTAAGGATTGCAAGAGCAGACATCCACTAAATTCCTACTCCAGACTAGATGCTATGCTGCACACTGGACAGGACGCTCAGCCTTTGCTTTCTGGAAGTTTATAGTCAAGGGAGATGCAGAGTGGGGATGACAAGCGCATGGAATGTGTACTGACACTTCCCCTCCTGAGCCCATGGCAAACATTACTAATTGATCACTGTGTTCTTTCCTGCTAAGTTGAGACAGAACCTCAGAATCCTCCTCAAAACAGCACTCCCAGACAGTCATCAGTAATTGATGGAATGGGTATCTATTTGCTATCCCTGTTCTAGGGATGTTGTGGGGATTTTTAAGCAATGGGAGCAAATAAGTCTCTTTTTCTGGGGTAATTCGATAATCGGAAGCAGAAGAGTTAGGTCCCTGGAGACTTCGTCCAGATCAGGGACTCTGTAATTTGGAAGTTTAAAATGAAGCTGGTTGCCAGCTGGGTCCCTGGGTCTCTGAAGTGCTTGTTTTTCTGGGCTCTGTGTTTGAGGAGGGCCGTTGGAGCCCAGGTGCCTCTTTGTCCCGGAGCTGCTGGTCCTGAGAATAACTCAGGCCTGGGGTGGGGAGGGGTGTGGGGACATGATAGGACAGGGAACTTGTTCCAGTGGGTCTTCCCTTCTGGGGATCTTGGGAGCCCCAGACAGTGGTGGTGGAGAACTCTGTGATCATACAGGTATAGATAATAATAACACCTACCATTTACTAAGTGCCCTTCAAATGCCTGAAACTGACAAGGTTCTTTACCTATGCCATCGCATTCAAACCATCTAACAATTTGTGAGGTAGGCACTGTTGTCATCCTCATTTTACAGATGAGGAAACTGAGCCTCAGAGAGGTTTCATAACTTCCCTAAGACTACAGAGCTGGGATTTGAACCCAGGTCATTTCTGACTCCAAAGCCAACAAATGCTCTTCCCTGCTGTGTCCTTGTCATCCCCCTAATGAGAAAAACCTCTGTGATTGCAGCTCAGGGAGCTGATAGAGGCCTAGAAAGTTATGGGGGGAGGAGGAAGCATTGTTTCGACTCAGGGACGGGAGCAGAGCCGAGGTCGTCCATCACAAGTGATACCAGAGGCTGTAATGGGACAAAGCAGGGGGTAAGTGGATAGGTCTGGGTGAGATCTTGGCAGGACTTGCAGCCCAGGATGGGTCATGATGCCCAGGGCTCAATGATTTTCCTTTGACATTTTTTTAACATCCCAAGATGCTTTTGCAAAAAGTTCAGTTTCTATTAGGCAGAATAGTTCTACCTATTTTTCAGAAGGGAAAACTGGGCCCATAAGAGACAGAATCCCATTGTAAACGTGGCATGGATATCCTGGCCGCATCCTCCCTCCCCTCCTCTGTGCATGGTGGGGTGAAATAGGGCCGGGGTAGTGTAGCCCAGTGATGGGAGCCCCAGTTGGGGGCAAAATGACCTCAGCACTAGACCAAGGCTCAGGAGGTCTTGCTCATACCTTTGGACAAGTTACTGCCCTTGCCTCAGGTTCAGGGGCCTGACCCGGAAATGAAGGCTTTGCTGGCCTGGGGGTGGATACAGGGAAGGGAACTTAGTTGTGAAGTCGGACAGAGGCAGAGTGTTCCCCCCACCCTGCCTCCTTTAGCTGCCTAACTTCTGATTCTTGAGGTGCCCTTGGCTCACTGCTTAACTTCTCTGAGCTTCATTTGCCTCATCTGTGAAATGGGAATACGAATCCCCACCTCAGCACTCTTGTGAGGCTTGAATGAGGCATTGTGTGTGGGGGCCCTTAGCACAGTGCCGGGTATGAACCAGACCTGTCACCAGTGCTTTACTGCTCCCTCCTGCCCCTGGCTGCACAGTGGGCCTCTGAGGTCAGCTCTGACAGTGAACATTGAGACCAGGGGTAAGGCTGCCCTCAGAGGCCAGCGCTCAGAAGAGGCAGGGCCAACCTCTGAGCACGTGCCCCTTTGCCCCAGGATGGCCCTGCTAGGCCCAGATCCACCCTCAGCCCATTTCCAGGGCCTCATTCAGTCTCTCCGTCCAGGACATGCATTTCCAGCATTTATGGAGTCACCTGAAGCATGTGCGATACAGAGATGAATACAGCCCTGCCTTGACCTCCCAAGGAGATCAGGGTCTGGGGGAGGCAGAGACGCGCGGCAGGGTACAGGGAAGGCAGCCTAGAGGAACTGATGTCCAAGCAGTGAGCTGGTAAAGCGGAGGACAGTAGGGCATTCCAGGCAAAGGAAACAGCACGTGCAAAGGGCCTGGAGGCAGGAAAGAGGGCACCACCTGAGGGAACTCCAGGAAGAATGGAACGGCTGGGTGAGGCTGGAGGGGTGAGCAGATCGTGGAAGCCCTTGAGGGTCCTCCAAGGAGCTTTGACCTTATCCTCCAGCCAGGGGTTTAAGCTGGAGAGTGACGGGGTGAGGTTAGTGTTTTAGGAATCTCTCTCTGGCTGCTGGGGCCAATCAGATTTGAGTGGGGGGGGTTGGGGGCAGGAATGGCCTGGCTCCCTTCTGCCACCTCCAGTCTCTGGGGTGCCTCTGAGAGTGAAGATGGAAGAGGGTTTGGGAGCTGGCCCTGCTGGGGCACAGAGAGGCAGGCTGATCCCAGGGGAGCGTGCCTGGAATGCCAGGATTCCTGGGCCCAGGTTTTAGCAGGATGATCTGTGTGTTCCAGGACAGGCCTGACCCCATCTGGGCCTCAGTGTCTAGTCTTTACCAAAAATCTTGCCTGGAAGGCTTGTTGCTGAAATCCCTCTGGGCTCTGATACCCTTTGGGTAATCCTGGGGGTCTTATGGAGCATGCAGTTCTAGTTCAGGGGTCCAGAGAGCAACCCCCCCCGCCCCCACCCCCGCCAGCCTTCTCTCTGCTTCCCCTCACCCAGCCTGTCCTTTCCTAAATGAATGACAGGCTCTGAAGCCCAGAGGCACCCCTCCTCACAGGCCACCTGCTGTTCTTCCGTTGAAATTACAGCCTTGGAAGTTTTTTATTTGCCTCTCAGCTCATTTCTGACATTCCTTTCTGACCACAGTGGAGTTGCTTGGGCCGCCCGTGCTCAGGGTCCCCCTGGCTCTCACAGCTGTGGGCTGACCTCATCTCAGCCGGTGCCAGGGCAGGGGGCTGGGCCTGCCCCTCCTCCAGGACCGCGGGCCCAGCAGCGAGGGACACTCAGCCTTCTACTCCTCGTCCCCCCTCCCGACTTGGGTTCTCAGTAACAAATGGCTAGAGGGGTCCAGCTGCAACTCCGGGGCTCTCTCTCCATGGCTTTCCTGGGTAGCTGTGGGTGTGATTGAGTTGGGGTGGGCACCCATGTCCCAGATGAAGACCCTGAAGCTGGAGGAAGGGTGTCGGTGTCGACCAAAGAAGGTCCTCGAGTCCCAGAGGGATGGGGTGTCCACCCGCTTGACTCTCTGGCCCTTGGAGAAAAATGAAGCCGCCAACAGTGATAGGAGGCGGATGAGTGATGGAGAAGGAAAGGCGCCCGGGAATGGGAGTCCCGGGCCGCAAGGCAGGCTCTTCTCTGGACCGTTCCCGCATCTGTACAGTGGGAGGGTGCCCGGGGTTCCTTGGCTCCTGTCTGAGTGCTGAGCTCCCACCAGGCATTTAGCGGCTTGTTATCCTGTCTGCTGCCGCCCCCGCCCTTCCCCCTCGGCTGCCAGGCCACCCGCCCAAAATAGAAAAGGAAAGGAAGTTATTTCCATAGTCAGGGCAGCCCGGAAAAGCTCCCCTCCAGTGAGGGGGCGGGCGGGATTCCTGGAGCTTGAGACCGAATCAGAGCCAGGCCCGAGAGAGAGTGGCTCCCGGCCCTCGGCTGCCTTCTCTGTGTGTCATTTCCCTGATTCAGCAGAACACGTGTCCTGCGGTTGCCACGCGGCAGGCTGCCGAGGAGCCGTGGGGAGCTCCTGGCCAGGCCCCAGGCCGCCCTCAGGCCGGGACGGCAGGGCGGGAGGCTGGGGGTCAGGGACACCACGTGCCAGGGCCCCTTCCTCTCCTCTGGGCCTCACTGTTGGCCTCCGCCTTGGCCCAGGGGAGCGGTTCCCCAGCGCCACTTGGAACAAGGACCCTTCCAATCCCACACCTCCATGTGCCTTTTCAGCACGTTGCTCAAGACAGCCTCCCGAGGGGCTCCCACGCACCTGGGCAGGGAGAGAGCAGCTTGTAGGAGACTGAGCCCCAGAGGGGACAGGGTCTCACCCAGGGCCACGTGGCTGGCTTGTGTCTGCGCCAGAACTGGAGCCTAGATCCGCTTACCCTCTAGGGATCCTGGTGTCCTCATGTCCCCCGACCCTAGCAAACCAGCACTGGTGCGGGCTGGGCTGCTGGCAGCTCTGTGTCTGTTCACTTGGAGCACGCCTGGCACTCAGCAGCCAGGAGGAGCTCGCGTCATGCTAGGTGCTAGGGATAGAAGCATGAAGGGCCATGACTGCCACATCCATGTCAAAATCCACAATGCTCAATATGAGCGCCGGCAACACAGAGCTCTCTAGGCCCAGAGACCTTGAAGGCGCTGAGTAGTTGAACATCCAGTGCAGCGGAGCCCAGGCCCAGAGGCTAGGGGTCAGCCGAAGCCTGGTTGAGAAGGGGAGCTAGCGTGCTGGGTGGGGCTTTGTGCCAGAGGCAGCAGAGGCCCCGCGGGAGACTGGAGCAGCAGTGCCAGTCTGAGCAGGATCTTGGTGTGATGGGCCAGGACACCTGTGTTTGGGCCTGACTGTTTCCTCCTCCTCCTCCTCCTCACCTCTCACCCTGCAGCATCGACGTGCTGGGCTCCGCGCCCCCTTCCGGCCAGAGGCGATATCGGAACTGGAACCCCCCACTGCTAGGCAACCTCCCCGAAGACTTTCTCCGCATCCTGCCCCAGCAGCTGGACAGCATACAGGTAACGGAGGATTCCCCCGCCCCTGGCCTGTGCAGCAGCTCTGCTTGCCCACACCGTTCATGCCAGCCAGTGTCACTCCCTGCTGTTTAAGCCCAGGCTGAGCTATTTCTGTTG